>NC_089746.1:2437209-2737209 GCF_040412425.1 Macrobrachium rosenbergii | reverse complement strand
CCGAGACACCAGGCTGGGAACCTGACTGAGCACTGTTTCCGAACTGATCAAAACTCAGTACTGGCAGGAAGAACCGAGACACTTGCATGTCTTGGTTCTTTCTCTCACACTCCGCCTGAACTGGGACAGTGAGAGGTCTCTCCGATACCAGTTCAGGATGCACGAGACTCCAAAGATTCCCAAGCACTCGGTGTGACTCGACAAAGTTGAGCACCCAACACAGCACCAGTCTAGAAGAGAAACCCCTAGAATGGTGACGGGAGCGCAAACCAAAGTCTGCGTGCCCGCGACTCCTGAAACACAAGACCCTAGGGTAAGCTATTCGGTTCCCGAGCCCAAAGGCCGGGAAGAGCCAATAAGAGATCCCACTGCCTCCTCATAAAGGGAGGCAGCCCCTTAGAAGCCCCATGGCAGGACTTCTTAGGGGAGGGAGAGGTAGCCTTCCTCTTCTATGGCCAATGAGCCTCAGAAGAGGAAGAGGAGAAGGCAGCAGAAGGCAAAGTTGAAGATCAAGTTGAAGAAGACGACTACATTTCACAGGACTTCTTCCTCGATCTCTTCTCTGACATCTACTAAATGATGGTGGTCAGGAAACACAGGAACCGCCAGGGCAACTAAATCAGGAAGCACAATGGGAGCAGCCCAGCGACAGGAACACCAAGAGAAGCAACAAGAGCAACCAGGGCAGCTGAGGCAGGAGGCATGGCAGGAGAGGCCCAGTTGGCAGGAGCTTCAGGCAGCTGGGGCAGGAAGCACAGCAGGAGAGGCTCAGTGACTGGCTGCCAGGGCAACAGGAGCAAAAAGACAGAAGGCACAGTGGGAGCAGACAGGACCACAGGTACGACAGGAGGCAGTGGCACCGCATACAAGATTGCCAGAGAATGAACAGCGGTTGAACCCCCTTGTCAGGACACAGTGTTAACACCGACGTGGGGATATTAGGCATTACTGTCACCGTGGTTGCTGTCGAAGTATCCAATGTATGAGGGTAGCCTTCCTGCCACAGGGGAACCTCAGCTGCACCTTACGATGCTTGCTGTCAGCCTGTCAAAAAAAAAAAAAAGGTTAGTAAAGGGAGACGCCTCTCGCTCCGAGGGGGATTGCCCTATGAAGCAAGAGGAGGCCCCCGAGAAGAGGTCACCCAATTGCCCACCCCCATCCCCCGCCGATCTTTGCTAGAAGAGATAGTGCGAAGAGAAGCCACCAGAAGGAACAAAGGGGAAGTCACCAAGGGTGCTGTCTGAGGCAAATAACCTTCCAACAACACCTGATAACCCCCTCCTGATAAAGTTCCTCCAGGAAAAGTCGCCCACAGCACAGGCGGCAAAGAGCAACCCTCATACAAGACAGAAAAGGTTACAGTCACGCCCCTGAACAAGGAGCGGAGGGTGAGAGGTCCAAATGATAAGGGAGCGAAATGTTATGCCCCTGGCCGCTGACCCCAAGAAACACACGCTGGGGAAAGACGGCCTTACCGCAAGGCTATCAAAACCATGGGTTTGTATATTAAATAATATCCAACACACACAATATATAAGCAAAAACAACACAAAAGATCCCACCAGGAAAGAAGCGCTTAACGGCAATCAGGCAGGGAGCTCCAAAAATGTCTACACAGCATGACAGCGGAAAACAAATTGGATTGTTTACATCCAGGCAGGCAGGACTCCTGCCTACCAGATAGTTACTGCCTAACCACCTTGCTCAAGAGTCTTACTGGTCATTTCCCGCTTCGCTGTAAGTAATTCCTAATATAAAGGACCGATGGCTTGTATATCGTATAGGAACAAATCCTAAGTAAAGACCAAAGGTTTGTACTGTACTGTGTAGGAACAAACAGCCATAAAAGAAAAAGAGGTTGGTTTCAACAACTTAGCCAATGTGGAAAACATCTAGATGGCAAGTGAAGAAAAAGTGGTTGATGAAAGCTGGTGAATGAGGGTATTGTTACGTATTAAGCCTTGCGTATTATATCAGGCATGTTGAAGCTCTGCTTAAGACTGGTGCATTGTGGGTTGTTGTGGTTTGGGCGATTGGGAGAAGCCTGCAGATTTTTGTAGCAAATGTAACAATGCTATAACCATTAAAGCCAACATTCAGCCATCTGTATTATTAACCCTCTACCTCGGACCACCACGTAATAATTGGTGACGAAATTTAGTAACCGAAGGCAGAGAAAAATGGTGTGGTAGCCGTATTTTTGTATTTTGATGGTTTGTTCACCTTCTGGATTGCCAAGTGGCCGTCGCTTATGCCAGCATTGAGAGGAAGGCATCTTGGCAATGTAACAAATGAATTGTTTGCAGTGGCTAAGGTTTTTTTATTTAATCATATGGAAGTGTATCATTGTTTCATGGCCTATTATGGTAGCAGTATGCTTAAGCAACTGTGTTTTTGCTTATCCTTTTGATTTGTCTTGTGTCCTTCATTAGGTTATGCTGTTTTTGCTTATGACGGTTTTGTTGTAATAAAGTAATTAGGCCTTGTTGCTTACAGATTGTTGTACTGTATCGTGTTAATGGCACGTATCCTGTAAATATGTTTATTAGATCATTTAGGAACCTGCAGTAACAGTTTTGATTAAGCCAAATTAATTACTTTTGACTTATATGTAATAATAAGTCTGAGGGTGAAGTGTAATGGATATGGCTTTTGAATTGTGGTTGAGTTTATTGGAAGCAAATTTTGCTTATATGTCTATAACTGACAGCATTAAGAAGAATGTTCTTTTTGTGTCTGTTGGTATTGAAGTGTTTGCAGTTCTAGGTAATATATGTGCACCAGATTTGCCACATACTAAAACATATGAACAGTTGTTAGTTTTGCTTAAGGCACATTATGATACTAAACCTAGCTACCACAGAAGTTTACTTGCTTTCCAGCAAAGTAGGAAAAGAGGAGGAGAGTCTTTGAAAGATTTGTATGCTGACCTGAAAATCTTTGGCAAAAGATTGTGAGTTTGGTATACAGTCTGATGCTCAAGTGAGAGATCAGCTGTTTATGGCTTTAGAGCATGAAGTTTATTTTGCCCGTTTGGTTGCTGAAAACTTAGATTTTAAGTCCATGACCCCTACTCAGATTTTTGAAAGGGTTTTGAATTTAGGGAAAGCTTTTGTTTCTGAAAAGTCACTCCCTGTACAACAGGCGAAGTCATTTTTCAAGAAATCTGTTTCTTGTAAACATTGTGGATACCCTCATGATAGTGTGAAATGCCCTTTTAAAGATAGGGTATGTAATCAGTGTCAGAAAAAGGGGCATTTAAAACAAGTTTGTACAGCTGTTGTAAGTAGTAGTAAAAGTGATGTACAGAAGAGTGGTCATAAATCTGTAGTACATAAAAAGAGGAAAAGTGTTAAAGCAATTGATGATATAACTCTTTTGGGTGACAGTGAAGATAAACTTTTATCAGTTACCACTGTTCATGCTGTAAGAGATGAAATTAGGGTGACAATTAGGAACCAAACTGTTCCTTTTGAGGTTGATTCTGGTGCTGCAGTTAGCATTATAAGTGAAGATTGGGTTCGCACCTTAGGTTTACCTATTGAAGATTGTAAGAAACATTTACAATAAAGGGACATGATAATGTTAACATAAATGTTTTAGGTAAGGTTTCTGTAGATGTTGCTTATAATGATCATAATGTCAGTCAGACTTTTCGTTGTTGTTGAAAATAAGGTTTGTTCATGAGATACCTGTCAGATATATAAAGATTTGATAGTCCGACAGAATTTCAAAACTTACACACGTATCAGGTTTACCCATTCCCGATGGGAGGCGGTATCAGTTAATTCCCATTTTCTATTCAGATTTTCTCTGTAAATGTCAACACTTGTTTTCATTGATTTCGGATAAAACTTGTTCAGGTATTTGTTTGACTAACTTGGACTTGTGGTAGACCCTAAGCTAACCAATTGTTTTGGATTTGGTTTTGTTTTTACTGATTTAAGATGTCTGAATCTAGTTCTTCCAGTGGATGAGTTTGCCAGTGTAGTTGGTAAGACTGTAAGGTGTTTAGGCTAAAAATTACCTTTTGATCCTTTCTTCTTCCCTGTTATTTTCAAATGGCATGTTTGTTTGTTGAATCAAATGATGCAAGGTGTTGAATCTTTAGTCTGATGCTAGTTGAGTGGAGACTGAGGATGGAGCATGACCTTAGAGTTATAAAGTCTTAGATGTTTCCTCCAGAATATAATATTCAGATTAATTTTTCACAAAACCCTCCTGTCTAGGTATCTTCATTAAATGTTTGGTGTTATCATATTTCTGGTTGTGTGTCAAATCTTCTGCTAAAAAGGTTCAAGCTATGATTAGATCTTCCATCTGCCACTTCTGTTGCAGCTAAAATTCAGTCATTTTCTTGGTACTGTGAAGTGCAGTGATAGTAATGTAAGTTTAGGGGGCCAGAATTTCTCTAGTAAGTGCCTCCCCTTGTATGACCTCTTGTAAAGAATCCAAACTCAAATGGGCAACTGAACAAACTGCTTTTGAAGCTGTGAAAACCGATCTGGCTGAAAGTCCATTGTTATGTAATTAAGATGAAGAAAGTTCCCAGACTGTAGAAAGGTGATGCTTCACCATTGGAGTTGGTGATGTTTTTCTTACCCGAAAGTTGATGGGAAAGAGGGACTCCTGTACATTTTGTGAAGTAAAAACTTCAAAGCTGAACAGAACTATGCTCAGATAGATCTTCTCCAGAAGGACTTGCATTATCCTTTTGTTAAATAGATTTAGATATTTCACTTGGTAGGAAGTTTGAAGCCAGGATTGACCAGAAAGAATTACTTGCTTCCCTTATTTGGTAAAGGACATCAAATTCCACGCATTCAGCGGATCAGCCCTTCTCCTGTTATCTCAGTATGATTTTGACCTTGTCTATAAGGCATGCAGAAGAATGGCCGTTAATGATGCACTTAGTAGGTTGCCTGCGTAGGGATGATAAGAGATTCATACCCCTGTTGAATATATTAAGCTGGTAAAAGCCTTCTTTGATGATATTTCTTTTGAGTTATACAGAAATGTACTAGAAGGGATGAAGTTTTAAATCAGATCATTCAGTGTATTAAGTTTGGTTGGTCTAAAGCTCTTCATGACTGTCTAGTATGGCTCCCCTGTGAAAGCTGATCTTTGTTTATATGATGATGTAGCACTGTTGCTGCTAAACAGAATTGTCATACCCATCTACTGAGGTGTAAGAGTGTTGGATCACTTACATAGTGGTCATAATGGTATAAGTGTCATGAAAGCAAAAGCTACGAATTGGGTTTGGTGGCCTAAGATTGATCAAGATATTGCAGAGGTTACAAAGAGTTGTCTTGGTTGGTAATTAGTTTAACAAATATGACAACTCTTTGTAACCTGGTCTAGATTGCACATAGATTATGCTGGACCTGTGGATAATAAGTATTTTCTTTTGATTATAGATGCACCCTCTAGGTTTATGGATGTCCATGTTACTTCCTCTATGACATCAAATGTTACTATTGCCCCTTCGGTTGTTCCTGTGGAAGAAGGAAAACCTTTTCTAATTTTGGTATTCAGACCTCTTCTTCTTCAGATAACAGACACCATATTTTCTTTCTGAAGACATTAAGGCTTTTTATAAGAAAAATGGTATATGTCTTATAACTCCTGCACCATTTAAGCTAACCTTCAACAAATGGATTAGCTGGTTTTGAGATGTGAGGACTTTTAGAGGGCCTTTAAGAAGTTTAAGAATGGGATCTTTAAACACTAGGCAAGATTCTTGTACAATTATAGAAAAAGTTCACATTCTAGTACAGTACTGGAAAGTCACCTGCTGAACTACTGTTTTGTCATTCCCTTAAAACAACCACTGAATCAGTTAAGGTCCATTCTGAGAGAAATGATATTTTAATAATAAAATAAGGTTTGTTCATACTTACCTGGCAGATATATATATAGCTGTATTTCTCCGGTCCGACAGAATTTCAAAACTCAACTTTGCAGTGTGGCTGGTGGTTAGTACTCATTCTGGACTTGCTGGGAGGCTCGGAATCGGGAACCATTCCATTTTCTATTCAGATTTTCTAGTGCCACTGTCTCAAGAGGAGGCGGGTGGCTCACTAAAAACTATATATCTGCCAGGTAAGTATGAACAAACCTTATTTTATTATTAAAATATCATTTTGTTCATGACACTTACCTGGCAGATATATGTATAGCTGAATCCCACCATCTTTTTTCCCAGTGGGAAGAGACAGAATAGGATTTAGGAAACAAATAAATGTAGGCTACTGAGGACCTCCTGGTTCCAGTACCTGTTAGCATAGCTGACTTCGAGGTTATCTGTCACCCAAGCCTGCTTCTGCTTTTCAGAGTCTCCAGCAAGGTAGGGACCTATAAAGCTGGAGAGATCTAGATGACCTGTCCAAGACCAGGGAGCAACCACAAATGACTAGATCATGCGACCATCAGAGAGGGAGAAGGAGCAACGACCAACCACCTGACCGCCCTATCTAAGGCAATGAACCTAACATAGGCTAAAAAATTGGGACGTCCATCTCAATGGCCACCCAACAACCAAAAATACAACAACAAGATTAAAAATACTACCTAACCCTAAAGGATAGGATGAGTATTGCCCTCTTCTCCCAACATTGTGTCTCGAAACGTATGGTCCCAGCGAAGAGCAGTCTTCAAATGTCGTCTTCACATCCCGGCTTTTAAGTAATGCTGTTTCTGGTACACTGAATTACTTCGGAGACCAGAAGGTGGCACCAAGAATATCATTCAGAGACATATTCTTTGGAAAGCCACCGGTCGTGGGATAGCTCTAACCAGGCATGAGCCTTTACTTTCAGGAAGTCTCATGTCACCTTCATAGGCAGGAGGAATGAGCCTCTAATAGTATTTCTCCTAAAAAGAATGCTAAGGTATTCTTAGACATGGGAAGATCAGGTCTCTTCACCGAACACCACAGACTGTCCGATGAGCCTTTCTCCTTGGTCTTGGCTAATGAGAACTTGAGAGCCCTGACAGGACACAGGACTCTTTCTGACTTTGCCCAAGCATCTCCGTCAAACCTTTGATCTCAAAAGACTTGGGCCAAGGGTTTGAAGGATTTTCGTTCTTGGCTAAGAACAAAGTATTTAGGAGCATACAGCATTAGGACCCCTAAAGCCAATATGTTTGCTAATGGCTTGCACTTCACTAATCCTCTTAGCTGTCGGATTCAGATGGAAGACAGCTTTCCTAGTCACGTTCTTGAGGGAAGCCAAGACAGAGGTTCAAAAGTGTTTGACATAAGAAACTTCAGGACAACATCCAGATTCCAAGAAACATGCTGAGTTGAGGAATGGATGACAGTCTCTGGGGATCTCAGTAGATCGTGAAGATCCTTGTTGTCGCTGGGAGAGTTCAGGCCTCTGTGCCTAAAAACTGCCGATAGATACTCCTATAGCCCTTAATAGTCGAGACTGCCAGTTTATTCTTATGCCTAAGATAAAAAGGAAGTCAGCTATTTGTGGTACAGAGGTCCATGGTTGAGAAACCCTTTCTACTCAAACCATCCCCTAAAAACAGCCCACTTGTAGTGGTAGACCGCACACGTCCAAGGTCTCCTGGCATTGCTGATGGCCTTTGCTGGGGCTCTCGAAAAGCCTCTTGCTCTGGAGCCAACAGGTAGTCTGAACACAGTCAGACTCAGAGCGGAGAGGTTTTTGTTGGAACCTTCTTTTCTGCGGGGCCTGAGAAGGTCCACCCTCAGTGGAAACGTTCTTGGAAAGTCCACTAGGAAGGCCAAGGTCTCTGGGAACCAATCCGCTGCTGGCCAGAAGGGGGCTATTAAAGTCATCCTTGCTCCTTCTGGCGTTGCAAACTTCCTTATCACTTCTCCCAGGATCTTGAAGGGAGGGAAAGCGTAAAGGTCCGTGCGGATTTCCAGTCCCAGAGGAGGGCGACAACTGGCTAACGCTCCTGGGTCTAGGACAGGAGAGCAATAAAGGGGAAGTCTTGCCGTCCTGGACGTAGCAAAGAGGTCCACTAGTAGATCGTCCCCATATCCTCCACAACTCTAAACATACCTCCTTGTGAAGAGTCCACTGTTCGGTAGCAGCTGATTTTGCCGACTGAGAAGGTCTGCTCGGGATATTCTCCACGCCCGCAATGAACCTTTCCCCATGAGAACAGTGACCCTTCGAGATGAGTCCAAAGCAGGATCTCCTTGCTAGGATGAACAGGGAACGAGATCGAGTACCCCTGTTTTTGAGGTATGGTTCAGCTGTGGTATTGTCCTTCCTAGTGGACAATTCTGCCTGAAATCTCTGCCCATGAGAATTGAAGAGCCAGAAAGATAGCACCCAATTCCTTGAGATTTATGTGCCAGGACACCTGTTCCCCTCTCAGGTGCCTGAACTGCATTCCTCCTAGTGTTGCTCCCCATCCTTCCCTGGGAGGTTTTCGAAAAACAACACTAGGTCGGGGCCAAGATAGAAGAGAAACCCTCTTCTGCAAGCTTTAATTTGTACCACCACAACAGATGATCCTTGATTAAAGGAGATATCGTAGAAAGTCTCTTCAGATTCTCCTTGTCCCTCCAGTTCTCCGCCATGAAAAGACTGGAGTTGTTTCTGAGATGGATGTTAAACTAGGGAAACAAACTATCCAGCGAGGAAATGGTCCCCAGCAAACTATCCATTCCCTCATCATGTTTCTTTCCCATAGAAAGGACTTGAAACTTTTCCAACAAAGACAGTTGCCGTCTCGGGATGGAAAAGCCTTGAAAAGCCACTGAATCCATCTGAATCCCCAGATAGACGATGGACTGATGTCCAGTTCAGATGGGACTTTTCTTGGTTCATTGAGAACATCCCAGAAAGAGTCCCAGGGACTCTAGCAACTGCAAAGCGGGTTAAACTCAGGTCCTTTAGACACTTCCCCGAAAGAGGCATAACGCTGTTTGTTCAATCGCCCTTCCAGGTAGAACGAAAAATGAAACCCGCCAACCCTGAAGCCACCTCAATCAACATTTTTCTGATGATCACTAATTCAAGATCCAGGGAGCAGTCCAAACCCTGTTAGAGAGCTCTGAACTGGAAGACTCTCCCTAGCACAAACCTCAGGTACTTCCTTGACTGAGATGTTTATGGGAACATGGAAAGAGACTGGATCCTGTAAGTCCAGAGAATCCAGTCCCCTGGTCTTTCTTTCCCCTGAGAACCGACTAAAGCGTTTCCATCTCATGCTTTTAAATAAACTGATTTTAAACGCTGAAAGTCATCTCAAGACCGAGTCTTGCACTCTCAGTGGCTGTTTCAGGGAAGAATATGTCTGTTGTAGAACCCTGGAGAATCCAACATTTTGAACTTGTTCCACGGCTCTCTTCTCACTAACAACTGCTCCAGGAGGTCTAAAAGAATCTGTTGCTTCTCTCTCGGTGGTAATAAGGCCGACAGATCCCTGGGCCTGGGGGCAAAGGGGTGGTAACATGAGAAAATGGGATCTTGATAACCCTTCTAGAACACTTAGGTTGACTGCCTGTGTCCGCCCCTTTCGTTAGCTCCAGGCTCCCCTAAAATAAAGAAGCCTGGCTTGGTCAGGTGGTGGTTTTTACGAAAGGAGCCCTCATTGTATGGGTCAAGAGGGGCTAGTCACATTGTGGTCACGCCCTCTTTGACAGATCATCTAGAACTCACCAGTTCTCCTACAGGTCACTTCTTCTTCCTGGAGACAAAACTGAAGCAGAAGAAGAAGAAGTAGCTGGAGGACAGCTATGCTAAAGAATGAGCCAACAGATCTTTCACCTACATGTAGTGTGTTTTCCTAAAGACTTTCTGTCTGTCCCACCTCAAATGACTGGGGAACAGATGGTTGGACAAATCTGAACAATAACTCTGCCCTGAACAAAATGAGAACAGATTAAAATGAAGTTTGTTCAAGGCCCTCTTCTTTAAGAGGCCCGCAGAAAGTGAGATTCATAGTTCTTCAGATCCATCCCCTCAGACTGCCTTGTCCATAATAGTTAAATGGACACTGAGAGCTCCCCAGGGTAATTGAATGGGAGCTAACTAACCTGATCTCTCCCAAGCACCAGTCCAAAAATTTGAAATTCCATGTCGGACTAAGAGACCAGATGATGATCTGTCCAGGTAAAAGTCCAAGAAACAAACTTTAGACAGATGTATCATGTTGGAAATCTCTGACAAGACTAAAGAAATTTGAAGAGTAAAACTGGGCTGATTTACTTGATCCATAGTTAATCCATCTAAAGCCTAAATAAGATTGACAGAAATGTTCAGGGTTTGTTTGATAACCATGGGACTTCCGACCCTCCATCCAATTGTAGGTTTGAAAGCCCTTGGCCACTACTGATTTTCAAAACCCCTTACTTCCAAATACCAGTGGATGAAGAACTGAGCCAGAGTAGTTGGTAGAATACCCATAGGTTTGTTTAATTTTAAAAGATTACCTTTTGGCCTTTCTTCTTCCCCTGTTATTTTCAAATGTTTAGGAAGGTTTGTTATCAAATGTTGATGGTGTTGGTGCTTTAGATGATATAATTGTCAGTGGAGAAACTGAGGAGGAACATGACCTTAGAGTTAGTAAAGTCTTAGATGTTTTGCAAGAATATAATATTCAGATTAATATAATAAGAAAAAGTCTGCTGTCTAGGTATCTTCATTAGAATATTTGGGTTATCATATTTCTGGTGGTGTCAAATCTTCTGCTAAAAAGGTTCAAGCTATATTAGATGTTCCATCTGCCACTTCTGTTGCAGAAGTTCAGTCATTTCTTGGTACTGTATGGTTACGTATTAATGTAAGTTTATCCAGAATTTGAGAGCTAAGTGTGCTCCAAGTATGACCTGTTGTAAAAGAATGCAAATTTCAAATGGGAGCAGGAACTGAACAAACTGACTTTTGAAACTGTGAAAAAGATTTGGCTGAAAGTCCATTGTTATGTAATTAAGATGAAGACAACTCATTGACTGTAACAAAATCTTCTTAGATGGAGAAGAATCATTGGGAGTTGAGGTGTTTTTTGTTACAGGGAAGACGATGGGAAAGGGGAGGTTCCTGTACCTTTTGTGAGTAAAAAGGTTCTCGTCCTCAACAGAACTATGCGCTCAGATAGATCTCAGAAGGCCTTGCATTAGTTTTGTTAAAAAAGATTTAAAATTTCAGCTTGGTAGGAAGTTTGAAGCCAGGATTGACCACAAACCATTACTTGAGATTTGGTAAAGTCCCATCAAAGTTCCACCCATTCAGGAGGACGCTTTAGAAGGACTGTTATCTCAGTATGATTTTGACCTTGTCTATAAGGCAGGCAGCCTGAGAATGTTGTGGCAGATGCAGGACCTTGCCTATTAGGGATGATAATGATCGGTGGGAAGCCCTGTTGAATATATTAAGCTGGTAAAAGCAGTAGATTTTGATGATATTTCTTTGAGGTGAGTCCTGGGAATGTCTGAAGGGATCCAGGCCTTTTAAATCAGATATGGGTGTATTAAGTTTGGTTGGTCTAACACTGGGGATTCAAGACTGTCTGACAGGCACTTTGAAGAGATGTCACTTTGTTTGATGATGTAGCACTGATGGAAACAGAATTGTCATACCAAACCCTCCTGACACAACATCAGGATCACTTAATAGTGGTCATAACCACAGGGACAGGTGAAAGCAAAACTACAATTGGGTTTATCAGGAAGAAATAACCTGAGATATTGCAGAGGTTACAAAGAGTTGTCTGGAGGAAGAACAAATCCTGACAACCCTTTGTAACCTGGTTGCTAGATTGCACATAGATTATGCTGACCTTGGATAATAAGTATTTTCTTTGATTATAGATGCACTTTCTAGGTTTATGGATGTCCATAAGACAAACATGCCCCTATGACATCAAATGTTAACTATTGAGGGTTGCTTAGGAAAACCTTTTCTAATTTTCATTCAACAGACACGGAACTGTAGCAGATAACTAGAACCAGATTTTCTTTAAAGAAAACATTAAGGCTTTTTATATGAAAAATGGTCCATGTCTTATAACTCCACAGTCCAAGATTTAAAACCAAAAGTCAAATACAAATGGATTAAGCAAGTTAACGAAATCCAGAGGCTGGAGGACTGTAAAGGCTTAAAGAAGTTTAAGAAAAATCTGAATAAAAACTAGGAATTTGCAGATTCTTGTCCCATTATAGAAAAAGTTTACATTCTAGTACAGTACTGAAAGTCACCTTTTGAAATTCTGTTTTGTCATTCAGCTTAAAACAACCATCTGAATCAGGTAAGGTCCATGAACAAAATGGAGATTTTGAAGTTTTGTCAAAGAAATTGTTCTCTCAGGAAACTCCTAAGTTCTCTCAGGAAACTCATAAGTATAATGTTGGAGATGCAGTGTTCGCAAAAAATTTTGGAAAAGGAGACCCCTGGGCTGAAGGAAAATTTCAGAAGTTTTAGGAGTAAGAAATTATCTTGTGCAAGTTCATAACTTTGGAAATATGTTATGGAAGAGACACCATGACCAATTAATGCCTAGATTTACTAGTAACCTTGTTAATCCAACAAAGGATAGTTTGTCACATGTTTCTTCTAGTAGTGTAGATGAATCTTGTAATGATAATCTACCTGCAGCCTCAGAAGGTTGTGTAGAATCTTCTGATAACGATGTACCATGTACTGTTCAAAAGAATGAGAGGGATGAATCATGTGTACCCCATACTCCAGTTTTAAGGAGATCAAGCAGAGTTGTGCAACCCCCTGATAGATTGAATTTGTGAAGATCTACTTTTTGTTCATGATGGGTTTTCCTGATGCTTATTTAGTTTTATATCTTATCTTGGGGGAAAGGAGAGTTATGTACTAAGCCTTGCTTATTATACTGTGCATGTTGAAGCTCTGCTTATGACTGGTGCATTATGGGTTGTTGTGGTTTGGGCGATTGGAAGAAGCCCACCAACTTTTGTAGCAAGATGTAACAGCACTATAACCATTAAAGCCAACATTTAGCCATCTATATTATTAACCCTCTACCTCAGGCTACCACATGATAGGTATTCTCCTACTCAGACCCCATAACCACAAGTTAGCTAACTTTTTACAAAGTTTCAATGACCAAATCTACCTTGCACTGAGGAATACTCCTACATAAAAGGCACTGGTTTATATTTCCACAGGAAGAAATGCCATTCAGATGTGCAACCCAACCCTCCTTCAGTGCATCTCCAGAGGTGGAGAGTTCAGGGGAACCCCTGCAAGGAGATTCCCATCATCATGCCACCAAAATCCTCACTGATCTCTCTGCTCAAGGGCACAAGCTGAGAGGAATGATTGCTTGAAGCTGTCAAATACTTTACTGCTTCAGCTACCACTGACGCCAGCACAGGTAGAGTTGCCCAAGCAGAACAAGCTTCTCAAAGGACAGGTGGCCAAGGATAGCCTACCAAAGCCAAGCAGTTGTTCCTCTCAAGACAGGCACCTCCATGATCTTGGTGACATGAGTCCAAAGAAAAGACTCACTGCTGCCATGTCTATATGCATGAACAGGTACTTTGCCTGCTGACGAGGGGGTGAGATCCAACTTCTCCCAGTTTATAACAATCCCAGGTCATGACAAAAAGGGAGTAGGCAGTTCCTGTTCTGGAGCAACCGCCAATCATCCTAGTAAAACACCATGCATAAACAAGCTGCTCTCAGGTGATGCCAAGAACACCCATGTGAACACCTTTGAGACTATTACCAGCCCAAAGCACAGTGCCTTGAATAGGTTGAAAGTCCCATTACAGGCACACCAGAGGTATGGTCGAGGCAGGAAGTACAATCATTACTGCAGCTGTGGCTGATACTGGAGTATCTCCGATGGGAAACACTGCTGCTACAGGAGGGTCAACCTCCTTAGCTGACAAAGAACTAGCAGCAGAAACAGGAGAAACTTCCTTCTTGGCCGAAGCTAAGTGATCAAAGAACACTGCAAAAGGGTTTCTTAGGATGTTCAACAAAGGCCACATCTGCAGGCACTAGACTGAAGACAGCTTACCTGGAACATCTGCAAAATCCATAGGTATAGTTAATGGCAAGTGGGGTACATGGATTGGGGTTATGCTAGGGAAGACACTGATCCAGATACCTGACTCTGCATCAAAGGAGAGAGTGGTAAGCTCCCTTCCTACCATGTGTACCCTACCTAGACCAAGGGGAAGCAGCATGCACAGAAAGTAGGGGAAGAGGCACACTAAGGGCAGAAAGAAAAGACTTGGAGGGATTTGGAGTCATCATGTAAATCCCATGAAGAGACAGGTGAATGCTTCCTATCCTTCTTCTTCCTCATCCTGCTGTACTTTCCCATTATGAAGGGAACCAAGCAAAGCAATCCTCACAGAGGGAAGACAGGTACATGACCCACCCCTACAAAAGGAACAAAATTCAGGTGAATCACTGTCAGAAGGGGTAAAAAATGTGTCCACACAAAAAATGTCCTGGCCCTCAAAATGTTCTTGTCCTTATTTTTCCTCCATCATAAAGTGAAAAAACAAACCCAAACACAGCCAAAGGCATACATTCAACAATACCAAAGTCTCCACAGTGCCTTTTCTAAAACATACTGAGCAACAGCAGGAGAGCGAGGGGTATTCCCTTACTTAATTCCATACCTTCTTACCAAATTCTGTGACTGCTTTCTGGTCACAGTGAAGAATACTACATGAAAGGCAACAGCTTTTATTGCCTTAAGAACAATTCCCTTTCATCATACTACAGGTTAGCCAGTTCATATATTTGACAAGAAATGTGTAACAGGCTTAACATTAACATTATTTTTGTTTTAGCCTACAGCATGTTTGGGTCATGACTGTGTTCTTCACAAAATAAATAGAGTACTGGTACTAGCCTCCAAAATAAAAGATCAAAACTCTACAACTAGCAAAGGCTCACCCTGGTGTGGTGATGGTACTAATCAATACAATCAACTCTGGTTACCCTAAGAGCCTCAGCTACATAAATCCCTCATATAGTAGTGATGGCACTGAATTGATTACAATGTTCTCTTAGGATAGGATACTTCCCAAGTCAAAATCAATAAGCCTCATGTCTAGTAACAAGTTAGAATTATAATTTGAACATAAGATTTAGACCAAAAGCCAAGCACTGAGCCCTAGCCTATGAGGTCAAACAAAGCTGAAATGAAAACTGAGGAGTAAAGGTTCTAAAAAAGTGTAACAAGAGGAAAGCCTCAGGGTTGCAGGTGCACCATGAAACAACTGTTAGGAGAAGGTACCAAGGAGGCACAGTAAAAGAACTGAAAGGGGTTGCAGCTAGGGGCCAAAGGAGTGCTGAAAGGAACTTGGAGTAATGCCTACAGTACACCACAAGAGGTGGACTGGTGGCACTAGATCCCTACGGAGCCTACCAAGTGAACCTTCCAGTTTTCCTATGAACTTGGCACCAGTAGTTGAAAGGTTATTCTGTACATTACGGAACTTCATTATGTAAAAGTTAATAGAGTTAATTTAGTGCTTGGCTACGTAAGGGGTGTACCATTTTGAAGCTACTCAGCTGACATGTGGCTGGGCCAAAGCTAAATTGACAGGATTGAATTGTAAATTTGTGGCCCGTTCTGTGACTGGCCTTTGCCTAGCCTCTGCATAGGCCTATACCAACATACAGGTTAGAGGGGCGGTCCAACACTACAATACATTGGCCCCAGCTCTCGTCCAGACCAGGCCAGTATTTTGTTCAACCTGAATGCCAAACATTTCGGCAAGAGAGACGGGGCTAAGCCTAATACTGGTAGCCAAGGGAGGCTATTTTAAAGTCTACGAGATTTTCGCCTTTCCTCTTCGAAAACTGTGATATTTAGCTTCACATGGAAACTTTAATCTTAATATGCTACTTAACACTATGTTGGGTCAAGAAACAACATGTGTGAATAAATAGAAGCACTTGTCATTTAATAGGAGGCGTTATTCATGGGAATCACAGTAACTGACGGCGGCAGACTATCGCTAGTATTGATTGTACTAACTTGGGCCAGGAGGGGAATAATAGCAAAATGGCCGAAAACATCCCATCACTTCTATTAAAGGTAGTAAGCACAATCAAACTGAATTTACCTAACGTTGTTTCGACACTTGAATTAGACTAGCACATGGCAATATACACTACATAATATGTCACACTGATGTTTACTAGAAATTAAATAATTACCGGATTTCACTAACTGAGGACCATACAACAACCTCCAGGATTGCCAACCTTGGCAACAGAGCCTCGCCTTACAAAAACAAACATAATAAAAATATTGTTTTTATATTATCCGCTTCGCCAGTTGTTTAGTTATTTGCCTTAACCTTGGCATCATTCAGAACTTCAGCGTATGCACTATACAATGTATCGCCTTACATGAAGCATATTAGATGTACTGTAAAAACTTTATAATCTGATTTCACGCAATAAAAATACAGGCAGTATATATGTGTTGATTCAATAATATATACTGTATATGTATATGTATATGTATATATATACAGTATATATATATATATATATATATATATATATATATATATATATATATATATATATATATATATATATATATATACATATACTATATTGTGTGTATATATATATATATATTTGATATATATATATATATATATATATATATATATATATATATATATATATATATATATATATATATATATATATATATATATATATATATAATGATCCTCTTATGCAGGAGAAATCCACACAACTAGCCACTTCACAAGCCTTCGATCATTGACGGTTCAGAAACAGCTTGTCAAATCCCTTGCGGTAATTGTGCCATTTATATCTTGCGTAGGCTACACTTTCTCACTTCTTGGAGGTTAATGCAACCCAAAACCCACCAGCCAGCCACCCACGGCACATCCAAAATCTCTCACGCCTTCTGCCTGTTCCTCCTGGTTCTTCGTGTTTTCTTTCCTCCCAGTATTTTCGAACTATATAATCTTTCCATCATCATTATTTCCATATGACCAAACCATCCCAGAACTCGTTTTACCCATGTTATTTCTTTTACCACTCTTATGAATTTATAAATTTTCATTTTTTTATTTCACCGTATGCAAAAAATTGTATAATACATAAATTTTTTTTCTTTGCAGGTCCCACCTTTCCGTCATTTGCATTCAATATCCACATACATCTCCATAAAAGAGAATTGGTTCAGCCATCCCTTCAGACATACCAGCCTTGGCTTCCATAAACATTTCAAGGTTCTTTCTAATCTTATGTATAGATTTGTATTATACAGCATGAGGAGCAGTGCCGGATTAAAGACTCTAGGGGCAATGCGCAGGCTTTGTGCAGTGGCCCCTTCTCCAAAAATAAGAAAATGACTAACATTACTACCTACCTGTTATCATTAAACAGACATTGTTCCCATCCATTCTGGACACCCCGTCACAAATAATGGGTTTATGCGCTAAAAAGACGTCCAAATTGTCAAGTATGTTTAACTGTATTTACTATACTATAATTACTTTTTTAATCATATAGAAGTAAGAAACGAGAAATCAGTCAATTGAAGTAAGTTTAGAAGAATAAAGGATTCGTCACCCAAGAGACATTCCCTTCCGGGAAAGGAAATTAAGACAAAATAATAAATATGATTGTTTGTAATTTTTGGGACATTAACAAAAATTAAATAAAACAGAATTGGTGTACATATCGCAGGATATCCATCGGATTCACAGCAAACCAGGAACTTTAACGGTCGATGGTGCTGCAGCAAAATCCTTTACAAAGTAGCTGAAATCCAATATGAGTTTCATATCATATTCAAGCCTTATTATCGTAAACAAGATAGATACGTAGGTGTTTCATCGTCGGGAGAGATGTTTTCAATGATAAGTTTGTATAGGAAAAGAGAATAGAATATGGAAATAGGATGGCATAATTGGATGATAACATAAAACTAGATCAATATATTAAGAAAACTTTATGATTTATATATGTGAACGCAAAGAATATAAAGCCAGTGGAGAAACTACTAATTACCCTAAATAAAATCGAGAATTATTTAAGTGAGACAAAAATAAAGACGGTCTGAGCGCCACATTCCATTATTAATATTGAAGAATAAGAAACTGTTAAAATGTTACCAAAATGAAACAGAAGTAGAAAAACCTAGGCAATTAAAAAATTGTAAGAAGGTGAAAATTGAAATAGAAATATATTTAAAATAAAAAATATTACTACTAAACCTGAAAAAAACATAAAAAAAAATCAATAATAATAGAGTAAAAAACGATGATCGAAATGAAAAAAGACTGATGGACAAAGATTACTGTTAGATATATCACTACTTGTGGTTTGATATGTCAATTGTCCTGACTTACATTTGACGCTACCATTCATTTTAGGACAATTAACTCATCAAGTCACGAGTAGTAATAACATCATGGTGGCAGCAGTGGGATTTAACTCAAGAATTGACATTTCTATAAACTTATGGAAGAATATCGCTCATCTTAGCCTACGGTTGGTGGTACAATTTCAACCATATGCATACTCAACATGGTGCAGCTGACGCAACATTACCATAATTCATGGTAATTTGTTGTTACTTCAAGGTATAATTACAAAGAACACTATTAAGTTTTATGACAATATAATACAAGGTATTCATAGTGATAATAAAAGAAGTTATTAAAGAATATAAAATGCACCCGAAAGTCTTAAATGCAATTACAAACACACGCAATTGCTTAAATACATAAGAGCGACAAAAAGCATTGGCTTAGAGAGGTTACAGTGCACGAAATAGAAGTTGCTAGCGGAATAAGACAAGGATAGCCAGGATCAGCACCGCTGCATGATCCGAAAACATGTGTAACAATAGAGTAAAACAGAAGGGAAACTGTTTGAACACTGATATGTAAAGATAAGAATATTATTCTTCGCTGATTACACGACGGTGAAAGCAGAACGCACAGAAGAGACGAAACACAATATTTAGATCATAAAGAAACAGGGAGATGGTGCGGACTAGAAATAAATAAAAAACGCAACAGTGTGATACATAATTTGACAAATACACCAGAGCATGTAAAATAAATCAAAGTATTGGAAAATATAACTTATTTAGGAATTAAGCCAGAGAGTAAGAGAAATATGTTCAAATAAAGAAAAATTAATGGTAAAGCCCAAAAGTAGAAAGTCTAGCTTTCTCTTAACAGAAGAAAGTTGTAAAAAAGTAATGGTGGGAAAAACATTTTGGAAGAGGCTCACAATTCCTTTCTTTCTGCACGGGACGAATTTGATGAACTCTACAGAGTTAGAAACTGCAATGCTGCAGTGGACTGAAATTAGGTCACATAGAAAATGTTATTTACCACAAACAGTACAAATATTCATTAATGGAAGAGATAAGAGCATTTATGAAGATAATGGCAGTAGATAAAAAAGCAGAAAGCTTTAAAGAACAATAAAATGGAAATACAAGAAAAAGAAGGGAAATAGTAGGAATAAGTCATGAATTATGTGCAAGAGCTGAACCTGAATAGAGGGCAAATCAAAGAAATGACAAAGATACAAATAAAAGCAAAAGTTTGACAGTGAGGCAATGTCAAGGGGAAATTAAGGAGCAAATATACAGCAATACTTTTGCGTCAGTAATATTTATCATAGTAAGAACCAAGACATTAAAAATGAATTTCATTGAAGGCATACAGGAGGAAGTGTCGGCTTCACTTTTTGTAAGGATAGAGGTGATCTAATTGATGCTCTATTATTTCGCCATGAATACAAACAAGAAAGAACTGAAGTAGTTGAATTACAACAGTCGTATGAAGAGGACAAATGAAATGTCTGGAAAATAATATAAAAAAGAACAAAACTGTACTATAGGTGCAGAAAAAAATAAAAAACATAATAAAAGAAAGAAATGTCTAAACTAAAACAACATCACATGAGTGACTGAGGTGCCATTGCAAAGGCGAAGCCTAAGTCCCGAAACTGAACCTGAATTTGACCATGAATTCATGCGTTTCATACACAAAACACAAAGATATACAGCAAATTGTGCATTAAGATCCAAAATAGAAGCACCTTCCTGCCACTTAAGGGATATGAAAAATAAGCTGTTCTATCTGAAGCATACACTGGAGAGTAGTGAATATAGACTACTTTATGAAATAACCATAGACCAATATGAAAATGAGAACACACCCTGGGATCTACACACGAAAGAGTACCTGAAAGAGTTAAACTTGAACTTAGTAAAATTGAATAAATTAATAGTAAGCAGTTAAAATAAATAAATAAATCAGAGAAAAAAGCGTGGCTGAGAAAAATAGATGGCAAATTAACATTAAATCTCTATGGAAAATTTAAGGAAAATAGAGAAGAAACTTGGTATGATGACACTGAAAAATCACTGCTGATCAGTAGGGCTAGATTAAGCACAGTAAAGCTAAACGACAGGAATAGGTTAAAAGGGGAAGATACAAAATGCTGATGTTACGAAAAGATAACTGAAAACTTTGAAAATTTCTTACTATTCTGGCCAGCACACTAGACACTGACATAGTCATGCGGCAGCAATATCAAGATGAAGAGAAACTGATAGCTACAATCCTACTATTCATAGATCTGTCGAAAGTGGAAATTGAAAATAGGAAGAAATCTACTAAATATGTCTGGTACTTTAGAGACAGCTATATATAAACAAGAACAAGGCAAGTAAAAAATAGAACGAGCAAGAGAGCCGTTTCAAAATAAATTCCACCTATTACTACTACTAACACCGCAATTAGTTCGGTGACAGCCTACTGGTAGTTCAACAAATAAACGGTTTGGTTATGGAGGACTACGGTGACCCCGATGGTTATTTAGCATTATCTAGCGATCCTATACGATTTGAACCCGTCAGCAAAGTCACCAATGTCTTTTTTGATGACACAAATAAAGAGGTGAGTAGGCCAAACTGCCATACTAAAGATGTTACGTTTGTGGTTTTAAGTCTAGGGTACCGTCATTAAGCCTATTTTATGTTTTTTTGCGACACGATATACAAACCATCGGTCCTTTACATTAGGATTAACTTACGGCGAAGCTGCACACGGCCATTAACCTCTTGAACAAGGTGGTTAGGCAGTAATCTACCGCCAGGTAGGCTGGAATCCCCCTTCCCGGCTGTGAGATTCCAGTTTGCTTTCGGCCGTCATGCGTTGCAGACGTGTCTTCGGTTCTCTTTGCCCGACTGTCGTGAAGCTCTTGGGTAGTGTGGACGACCGAGGGACGCGCCCATAACTCATTAACAACAACTAGAATAAATGTTGCGCAGCGTGGCAGATTCTACCCAAAAAGTAACTTGACCAGTTTGCTTGATTTTCCTGAACAACTTTTTTCCAGCGGAGCGTAAATTTTCCTAAGTACCAAGTTGACATGAAAGGTGTCACACAGCACCGCTCTCCCATAGTTCCTAAGGCTGCCTCCGTACGTCGCCCCGACCTGACCGCAGGAAATTTAATTCCGTCCAGTCGTATCTCAGGCTGACCCAGGTCGTTCCCAAGGGCTTACAGATTAAATACTTCGAACCAAACACAGTGTGTTCTATCGATATGATTCATAGGCCTAGGCCAACACCAGAATCACGCGTTCTTTCTTTCTCAAACCGGTGCGATGGAAAGTCACGACTTGATTTTGTTCCCAAAAGTCAACACCGTGGAAGATTTCAATTCGTACACAGACTTGCACAGTGGCACGGTCCTCGAGTTCCTACGGAACACTGGGGAATTCACTATTGTTCCAGCAAGGACTGCTAGGCGACTTTTCCGGGTTGTGTAGTGAATGCGATGCAGGAAACTGCCGTTACGTTAAAGATGTTGTCCACCCAGCCACTGGACACCCC
Organism: Macrobrachium rosenbergii; assembly: GCF_040412425.1. NCBI lineage: Eukaryota > Metazoa > Arthropoda > Malacostraca > Decapoda > Palaemonidae > Macrobrachium > Macrobrachium rosenbergii. The sequence goes on along the minus strand of NC_089746.1, from coordinate 2,715,354 downwards.
GTGTACATGTGGCGATGCGTGAACCGTCGGTGCAGAAAGACAGTATCAGTATGGCACGGGTCCTTCTTTGAAAACTCTAAAATGTGTCTACAGGCAATAATTGTGCTTGTGTTTTGTTTTTCTAAGAAACTGCCACAATACGTGTTGCGATCCTTTGTTCCGCTATCGTCACACACGACTGTCGATTGGTACAACTTCCGCAGACACATTTGCTGCGAAGTACTGCTGGCTGATAACAAGAAAATTGGTGGTCCTGGTCATTTTGTTGAGATTGACGAAAGTAAATTTGGGAAACGTAAGCACAACCGTGGCGGTAAGGTTGGTGGAGCCTGGGTGTTCGTTGGCATCAACCGACAGACGCGTGAAACATTTTTCTAAGTGGTTCCAGACTGCTCAGCTGAAACTCAGCTCCTGGTGTTGCTGGACAATGTGCTTCCAGAAACCACAATCATATCTGATTGCTGGAAGGTGTACAGTAACATCCGGGATCATTATTTCGCGCACAGCACCGTGAACCACAGTGTCAACTTCGTTAGTCCTGACGACCCGAGTGTACACACGAACACTATAGAGTTGCAGCGGCATGTTCTCAAATGGAGCGTGCTACCAAGATACGGTACGCAGAAACCACTTTACCAAAATTACCTTTCTACGTACTGAGTCCAGAAGGTGTTCCGTGTCCATTTCGGGTGTTTCTGGATTTAGTTAAGCGTGTCTATCCACTCAAGAGCCGCCCGACATCCCCTATCTCTGATTCACTTTCCCGACCATCTACAGTAAGATCCGGAACAAATAATTCCCACTCACCTTTTTGGAAGCCAGAAGTTGCAAAGAAGCCCAGGATAGTAGGGCCTACGAAGCCGATACTGTCACCTATATGGTCGGACAGCAGCGACTTTGAATAAGGTAAGCAGAGCATTTACCTGCCTTTTTACATTTGTTTTGTTGCTAGGTTAGGTTACGTTTTGGAACGGACCCGTTTGCAGTTTCTCGTTTTTTGTAACCTGTGGCTACACTGAATACAGATATTACCTCTTGCCAGAACATACAAGCTTGCCAAGAATCTTTGAAAATGCAGATAAGGCGCGAAGCGCTGTTCCGCTACCCTGAAATGAGAGCAGATATGTTAAAAAAATCACTGTTACAAAATTAACGCCCGTTCTAACGTAGGTAGGGAATAGCCTAACCGATGTTTCTTACGTAGGCTACAAGTAGCCTAGGCTAGTGGTTTCTGTCCTCCCTAATGTAGGTAAGAAATAGCCTAACCATGGTTCTTATAGGCTACAAGCACCCTAGGCTATAGTTCACTTAAGGTAGATTCTTGAGCCTATGAGGCGTTTGTTTGGCGGCCTCTGATTGGCTGGTACTGGGAGGTAAAGCAGCTAAGCTCACTGTTTCATTTTAATGTCTGTAGCTCAGAAAACTTGAAATAATTTTATATTTCTTCATTTATCTCACGTTTTACACAAGATAGGAAAGTTTGGTCATACCATAGGATTAAATATTAATTGTACAACTAAACCGTGATTTCCTGAAATCAGTAAGATAAAACATAAAGGAATTACAATTATAGTAAAAGTGAAGAGAGAAGCATTTTATTCTTTATACCTGTTTTTACATATCGTCAGGATTTTGCATCATTCATACGATCAAGATAAAATAGAACTTGTGTTTTTCATACAATAAATTCACCCTGAATACGCTGGCGCTTTCAGATTTTAGATCGTGTGATATGTGAAGAGAAAATGAAGAATATGTCGTATTATGTTGCATCCGTTCTTGACTCAGTTTGAATAGTGCCGAGGAATGGTCTGCAAACAGCGAGATCTTTGAGGCACCGTTGACAGTTGCCAATTAGTGATGTGAGAAGTTTGCAGTTTAGACAGTATTTACCGTATTATTATGTCATTAAATTTTTGTAAATAAATGCACAGAATTCCCATTATGACTGTCGAACACTCTCACTCCAATATCATATATGTCCGTGTGTCTGAACATATCTGAGTAAGTGTAATTCCGTAAATGTTCCACACCCCTGCATCACTATATAGCTTATGTAGGATAATGAGACGAATCAGAAGACTTTTATAGCTTTATATATTTAAACAAAAGAATGGAAATTCATACTGATGTATTATGTCACAAAACAAAATAAAATCATATACAGTAGGCTTACATTGACAGTGTCATTAGGCTATCTACAGTATATGAACAAAAAGCAAAGAAAATCTTACATATTCTGTTACATCATTACCATTATTTTAAAAAAATTTAATGGAAAATCATGCATATAGTCATGTCATTACCTATTGAAACAAAAAGAATGGAAAAATTATACAGATGCATCCATTTGATTTTCATTTTCTTATCAGATATGTCCATAGTCAATCATACGGACATATTTGATATTGGAGTGAAAGTGTTCGACATTCATAATGGGAAATTCTATGCATTTATTTACAGAAAATGCATAATGACATAATAATGTGTGTGTTCTTAAATATTGTTGAAACTGCAAACTTCTCATATCGCTAATTGGCAACTGTCAACGGCACCTGGGCGCTCTTGCTGAGAAGACCAACAACGCCCAAGGGTGTCTCGTAGTCTGCAGACCACCGCCTCGCACTATTCAAACGGAGTCAAGAACGGATGCAACATAATACGACATATTCTTCATTTTCTCTTCACATATCATACACATCTAAAATCTGAAAGCACCAGCGTATTCAGGGTGAATTTATTGTATGAAAGCACAAGTTCTATTTTATCTTGATCGTATGAATGATGCAAAATCCGACGATATGTAAAAGCAGGTATAAAGAATGAAATGCTTCTCTCTTCACTTTTACTCGTTGTAATTCCTTTGTGTTTATCTTACTGATTTCAGGAAATCACGGTTTAGTTGTACAATTAATATCGAATCCTATGGTATGATCAGAACTTTCCTATCTTGTGTAAAACGTGAGATAAATGAAGAAATATAAACATATTTCAAGTTTCTGAGCTACAAGACATTAAAATGAAACGGTGAGCGAGCAGCATACTTCCCAGTACCAGCCAATCAGAGGCCACCAAACAAACGTCTCATAGGCCCAAGAATCTACCTTAAGTGAATCGGCTATAGCAGTTTCCATAGGTGCATCAGGGCCTACTGTAAGGAGGGTGGCGGGACAACATTTTGTGTGCAGAGTACTGGGTCAGCCTCACATATGTAGTGTAGCAGGTCAGCCTCATGTATGTAGTTTAGCGAGTCAGCATCACGTATGTAGTTTAGCGGGTCAGCCTTGTATACCGTATGTAGCCTAGCGGGACAACCTTTTGTATGCAGACTAGCGGGTCAGAAACTAGGAAATTTTGTACGTTACGGCCGGCAGGAAACCCGACTTTGCTTTCCCCCCACCCAAAACCCCGGTTCCCAACAGGGTCCCCTTTACTGTTTAGCAGTTTTCCAGTTGCTTTTTCCTTTGGCAACACTGACAAAAGCACGGTTTTCATTACCATTATGAAGCACAGAGGGAGCAGTTTTTTTCGTCACGTTCTCTATAGCGAATTTTGGCGCCAAAAGTGGGGTCCCTTGGTCGTTCACAGGCTCCAAGCTCTTTATTATCCTGGTGGGATTTTCCTGTAATTTTGTGTATATATTGCCCGTGTTTGATATTTATTAAGGTAGATCTAAGTAGTAGCTCGTCGGCGGCAATTTCCTTCTAACTTATCTTTTTCTACAGTCTTTTGGTTGCCAATCATGGATTTACCTTCAATTTTTGTTGCACGATTGTAATTAAACTGTAATTAACCACAAAGCTTCATCCAACAAGCTAGGGAACCCGATGGGAAAGCTGGGTTATGGGTGGGGTATACCACTGGGACAGTTGATTCGCTCCCTCCATCCAATAAGATAGGGGATCTAACGGGAATGAGGGGTTATGGGTAGGGTATGCCTCCAGGACAGGGTGATTTGCTCCCCTGCTTGTTACTAGCCTACAATTTAGGGGATCCCTGGGGAAAGCATGGTTATGGGTGGGATAGACCACAGGGGTGAGAAGGTGACCAAACTTTACTGTATACGGCATTACAGAGACGAAAAACCCTTACACAAACATGGCGAACAAGACGACAAGGGTAGCCGTTACAAAGACAAAAACTTTCACTACTACTGCTATTTCAAATGCTGCCACGCATGCGCACTCTTATAGGGGAGCTTTTGGTACACGGTCCTTCTAAAATTGCAATTTGTTCCAACACGATATACAAACCGTCGGTCCTTTACATTAGGAATTACAGTAAACCCCCCGTATTCGCATTCTCATGGTTCGCGGACTCACGCATTTGCAGGTTTCTCTGTGGTTTTATCTAGTCATTTTTCGCGGAAAATTCGCCCATTCTCTCATTTTCACTGAGAAATATTCACTAATTACTGTATTTTCATATTTTTCATGAATAAATGCACTTTTTAGATAAAACTATTAAAATACTCAGGTATAAAACATTTTTACAGGGTTTTCTGTGTTTAAGCTATCAAAATGGGCAGTTCTAAGTGTTTTTAGAGGGTGTGGGGCGCATCACCCGGCGAATCATTGGGTTCACCCGTGCTTTCAGCGTAGGCTGGAAACAGCCGTTAAACCCTTGAGCAAGGTGGTTAGGCAGTAACTACCGCCAGGTAGGCGGGAATACCTGCCTGCCCGGATGTAAACATTCCAGTTTGCTTTCGGCCGTCATGCATTGCAGACGTGTTTTCGGTTCTCTCTGCCTGACTGTCGTTAAGCTGTTATTATCCCGGTGGGATCTTTCTGTATACTGTATATACATGTGTTTGATATCTATTAATACAAACCGACGATTTGTGCTAACCTTGCATAAGCCGTCGTTCCCAGTGCCATGTCTTGGGTTTAACGCCCAAGGGCATAATTGAGAAGCGTAACTGAGTGGTAATGCTTCTCTTCCAGTAGCCCTTTATGTAGATACTGAAGGTGTTCCCCTGTGCATTCGGAGATATTAGCTTGGGACGTAACATCTTCGCTCCCCTACATTGATCGGTACGTAAGAGTTCGCTTCCTTTCTTGGGCTCCCACCCTCCGTGTATAAGGAGCATCACTATTTCCTTCCTACTTATACTGAGTGTTGCTTCGCTGCCTGTGCTTGGAGAACTACGGGGCAGGTGGGAGGTTGCGCGTCGTCTGTGAGTTCCGCTTCCGCGGCGCCCTTGGTGGCCTCCCCTCCGTCCTTTTTCTCTTCCCGTAGGTTCTTCCTTCTCTCCTTCAGTAGAGATCTCTCTCCTTCACCCTCTTCGCTCACTCATCGGGTGAAGACCACAGGAGTTGGGGGGGCGGTCAGGCGACCTCTTCTAGAGTACCTTCTCTCGCTGCGTAGGGCAGTTCCCCTTCTAGCGAGAGAGTTTCCGTCTAGTAATCATCTTTACTTTTTCTTTCAGGTTGACAGTGAACATCGCAGACACAGCAGTAGTTGGCTGGATATCTTGCATGAAGGAGTCCCGACGTTCATTTAGTGTTGCTTCGGGATCGACCACAGTACCTGGTTAGATGACGTACTTCCACTTCGGATCGTTCTGACTCTTCTCGCCAATGTGGATCGATCACTGTCATTGCTGGTCTTCATGTATGCTGTTGCACTGCTTCTGGCATATGTGGTCCAACTGCTCCTGCTGTTCCCATGTGGTGCTCTTGTTAACTCGATGACAGTCTCTGGGCTGCTCTTCCTGGTCTCATGCCGCAGCCGCCCTGATCGTTCCTGTCGCTGCTGGTGACTTTCATGTGACATCTCTGTCCGTTGCAGTAGCTCCTGCCTTCCGAACCGCTTCTGTAGCTCCTGCATCGTCTGTCCTGATTGTGCCCGTTGCTTCTCCTTGTGGTCATGCCCAGGGCCGCTTCCGTTGTGTTCTGCCAGCTGCCATGGAGATTACGGTGTCCGCCATCCTGTAGAAGATGTCGGTGTGAAGGTGAAGGAAGTCGCCTTGTGGAAGTGATGTTCCTGGCCGTTGCAGTAGCTCCTGCCTTCCGAACCTCTGCCGTAGCTCCTGCATTGGCTGTCCTGATCATGCCTGCCGCTTCTCCTGGTGGTCGTGCCTGGGGCCACTTTCGCTGTGCTCCTGCCAGCTGCCCTGGAGGTTACGATGTCCGCCATCCTGTAGATGTCGTCGGTGTGAAGATGAAGGGAGTCACCCTGTGGAAGTGATGTTCCTGGCCGTTGCAGTAGCTCCTGCCTTCTGAACCGCTGCCGTAGCTCCTGCATCAGCTGCCCTGATCATGCCTGCTGCTTCTCCTGGTGGTGGTGTCCTGGGCAGCTTCTGTTGTGTTCCTGCCTGACTACCCTGGAGGTTACAATGTTTCGTGTCCACCATCCTGTAGATGATGTCAGAAGGGAGGTGAAGGAAGTCGCCCTGTTGAAGTAGCCGCTGTCTTCATCTTATCTTCGATTTCATCTTTTGCTGCATCTTTCCTTCCTTTCCCGAGGTCCAAGGGGGTCCCGGGAATCGGACAGACCTCCGTCGGCCGAAGGAGAGGAAGGCTGCTTCTTCCCCTTGATGCCCTTGGACGTCTAGGGACTGCCTCCTTCTGAGGAGGCAGTAGGTCTTTCATTGGGTCTTCCCTACCTTTGGGTTAGGAAACCGATTGGCATAGCCCTGGGTTTTGTGTTTCGGAAGCCGCGGGCGCGCAGACCTCAGTTTGCGATCCCGTTCCCAGTCCTAGAGGTTCCGCCTCTAAGACGGGGGCTGCTACGGGCACTCGTTCGCGAGCCGCTCGAGTGCTCGAGAATCTATGGAATGTCAAGTACAGTATCCTGATTTGGTCTGGAGAGATTTTCCTCAGCCCAGTTCGGGAGCAGTGCGAGAGAAAGGGCCGAGGCACCCAGGTGTCTCAGCTCTTCCTGCCAGCACCACAAGCGCTCCCGAGTGCTTGCCAGTGCTCGGTCAGGTTCCCAGCCTGGTGTCTTGATCCTGTCAGTTTGAACACCAGAAGAAGCAGGGAAGAGATTCCCTTCGGGAGTCCTGCGGGACTTCTAAGGGACTGACTCTCTTCTGGGAGACAAGTTTCTCTCGTTGGCTGTTCATGCCCCCAGGCGGGAACCGACTCGCATTCTCCTATGGGGTCTGGCATTTCGGGGGCCGCAAGAGCGGGGCCTCTCGAGGCCACGCCCTCGTCACCAGTCATGGAAGTCTGCGTCTAAGATTAGTTCTGTGCTTGGCTCTTTCGATCTCTTAGGAAACCGAAAGCAGCCGCTCCTGATTTTTGGGAGTCTTGTGGGTAGCTCGAATTCTGTGAATCACAAGCGCTCTCCTGACAAGAGGCACAGGACGAGAGAAAAGTGCTGAGACACCCAGGTGTCTGGGTGCCGAGACATCCAGGTGTCTGGGTGCCGAGACACCAGGTGTCTCGATACTGCCCGCCAGCTGCTTTGGTTGCTCGGCCCGGCTTCATTCTTGTGTATTGAACCTTAGGGTTCGAGCACGCAGGATAGCAGACATAGAATTCCCCTTTGAACCTTCTTCTCGAGGGCCTCGGCCTCGAAGGAGTTTAAAGTTCAGGAAACTAGCAATAGTTCATGGCAGATGAGTTCCACCCGGCCCAGTTCTGATTGTGTTCGCATGATTAGCTCAGCTCGGTTCGGCCCCTGGTTGTGCTTACGAGACTGGCTCGCTCGGCTTGAGAGACTGGCTCGCTCGGCTTGAGAGACTGGCTTGGCTCGGCTCGGCTCGCCCCGCCTGCCTCCCAGTCCACCGCATACCAACCAGCTGGATCGCGTTCGCGTGATCAGCTTGGTTCGGTGTGGCTCGGCTCAGCCCTACTCGGGTTTTTCGATTTGGGTTCTCAGCTAAGTTTGAGTGAACTTTTTGCTCTTCCCAGGAAAGCGCTTTACCACAGCACAAGCGCTCTTCTTCCTCCATGTGGCAGTAATCTCCTTCGGTTGATTATCACTCATGGTCCGCCTCTCCTGCGTATCTTACTGGCAGGACAGGTAGGGGTACTCTTTCTCCTTACCTCTTCTCTTCTCCTCTCGGTTGTTCCGAGAGGCGCGAGATGGACAGAGAGCGCTCTGACGAACTTATCTTCGGAGTTCGGCTGCCTGGCGTGCTTTGGGTGTCAGTCCTCTGAATCTCTCGCAGTATAACAAGGTGACAGAGGAGGGTTTCATGGGATCTGTCAAGGTCTCCCTCCAAGGGGACAGGTACAGGAGTTTCACGCTTCGGAAACAGCAAGGGTCTTTCTCTTCAAGTTGCGATCACCCTCGTGTTTTCGGAGAACTTCGGCGCGAGGATCCCCGGGACAGGACCGCGGCTCCCCCAATGAATAATCTTCATCACTTGCAACCCTTGCAGTTCCCGAGGGGCCGAGAGTGTCGGGGACTGCCGCGGTCCTGGCTTTCGAGAGTGTTCTCGACCTGATGAATTCTTTTCTTTGAAGGAGTTCATTCAGGATGAGACACCAAGCTTCTCCCCTGCCTCGACAGAATATGAATTCCTCTTGCCTCGAAGGGTCTTGCCGACTGCAGTTCTGTGGGCAATTCTGGTGCTAAGAAGAAAGACTTTGTCCCAATTTGGATCTCCGGTTTCTTAAGTCCCAAGTTGGCTTGACCCTTAGAAATGAACCTTTACTTGGTTCTGCCTTTCTCTTTGAGAGATTTACCAGATACCTCGGTAATCAACGTTCGTACCAGGGCACTTCCTTGTCCTTTGGACAACAGCCAAGACCTTGGGGTCTTAGTCATCTCGACTCGACCTCGAGTTCAAGCCATCCCCCCCTCAACTCCTTAGCTAAAAAGTCCCAGGCTTTGGAAGAAGATTGCAGAACACACAGTCCTCTTCTTCCATTGTAGGAAAGTGCACATAACTGTGTCTCTTTCCACCCTCTTTCCCATATGGGAGGAGGGAAGGAGGAATGAGAGAAAGAAGTATTGACCGGAAAGACGTTCTCTTACCGCTGATGCCTGGATGAAATGATACTTATCAAGTCTCTGGAGCTGGCAGCGACATTGCCGAGACGTGGGAATGGATTCCTTCACGAGAAGTATCCATTTCCCTTAGGTCTCGGCAATTCTTTTCATCAAACTTCTATCCCGCCTCCTGTACCGCTCCCAATTCGGGAAATGCCAGCCCGGCTGGAGCTAATTGTCTCGGTACCCTGTCATCTTGCAGAAGCTTCCCCATGGTGGAGAATGGAAGTCTGCTTCCATTCCTCCGTCCTTCTTTCCTCTTTGAGTGTGAGGAAAGAGTTAGGCCAATGCTTAATTGAAGGAACCTTTGAATATGCTTGCTTATCCCCCTCACATCTTGTGTCTACTTCCGGATTCACCGATTGAGGAATAGGCGCACACCGGTAAGACCTTGTCTTGAAGGTGTGTGACCAAGACGATTAGTACCTTCTCATCACTGTCCTAGGCTCAGGGCAGCCCTTTGGCCATCTGAGAATTCAGGATGAGTTTTGCGACACTCACTGGTTTCGGTGAACAACAAAACCACACTAGTGGCATTTGTCGACAAGAGGTAATCGTTTTTTCCTCCTGTTTCATCTGTCGACATTTGCAGGTACTTGAATGTTCTATTGCACACTCGACAGCTCAATTAACCCGATGCATACCCGTTGGGGATGTATTGCTAGGCGAGCCTGGCCTCTGGTTTGAGTGATCAGGACAGAACGTGCTGTTCACTCTTTTCTTCACGAAGATTCATGTAGAGACTGCTCGACTGAGAAATCCCTACTGTCCTTCTATTGTTTCCCTGCACAACAAGTTGGAAGTTTTTCTCGCTCCTTCATACCAGACCGGGGCTGCTATGGTGAGGCATGCTGTCTTTTTGGGGGAAAATTTGATATCTATGTGTTTTTCCCTCTGTATTTGTCTGTTTCGCTAGGGGTTCGCAAGTATTGCTCACCCCAAGTTAGACAAATACTTGAAGACTTCGCCTTCATCTGACCTGATAGCCGAGGCATCGAGAAGAGTTCTGCTTGACCCTACCTCCTGTAGCAGCTACACAAGAAGCGGTCCTTGAGGCAGTACATCCCTATGTGTTCAGGACTGGGAGACCTTCCAGCTTTCCTTGCAAGCACAGGCTTTCTCGCCGAGAGGCAACAGATATAGCTGGATATCCCTTGAAGTCCTCTGCAACACTGTCCCAGAGACTGGATTCGTCTTCGCTGGTGGGTGTCGTTGACGGAACTTCTTCCTGGGTCAGAGTCGCGCTTCAAGTCTGGACTTCCTCGCCTTCTCCCCCGAGGGTTGCTTCTCTCCTGTTCATTTGTGAAGAACGTAGGCCCTTGTGACCTAGTCTTCTATCTGAAGTAGCCTTTATCTCCTCAGTCGAGAGTTAGGTACAGAAGAGAAGCTTCTTCGGTCTTGCTGTCCCAAGGAACTGCTCCCTGGGTGGCATGTGACTTTCGTTTCGGGTTCCTGTCTGTGCTATGCACACGCCCTTACGAGAGTCGCAGAATAGAGATGTGCCTTCTTAGGACCATCTCTCATCTTACTCCGGCCTTGGCGTAGAAGATGGAAGAACAGGGATGGGGATCATACCTTGACTGCTTCTTGGATGTCGTAGGTGGACTGAATCCATTGGCATCTACTGTCAGGTTCGAGTCGTCCTTGTTCCCCTCCTCCTTGGACTTTGTGTCGATGATCCAGGTCATTCATTACGTTGTCCTATTAGGGAGCTGTGGTACTTTCCAAAAGGCTCGACATTCCTAACCTGGATGTCATTAACGTTTTCGCTAGTACTCTCTCTCCCAAGGAAGAAGTGTCTAAGGACACATCTTCCTCCTGGCTTCGTGAAGCGATCGAAGGAGGTACTCGGCAGCTGATGATGACAAAACTGGTACCTTCCACTGGAGAGCTCATGAAGTCGATAGCTTGGCCCATCCCTCGCATTCCGAAAATTTGTCGGTCTGGAAGCAAGATGTGGTCTCATAGGCCACACTCTTGTCTTCCTGTGGTCTTGCCCACAGGTCCTTGGAACTTCTTTCCTTGACCCTGTGGTGGCTGCTCAACAAGTTCTGTTGTCTTACCCGGCTCCTTCAAGAGGACGAGTAGCATCTTGCCTTGGTTCTGGAAGTGAGAAGGATTCTGAGAGTGACTGGCCCCTCTTCCTCCTCCTTCCCCGTCCTCCAACTTCTCCTTCGGGATGAGAATAGGACTTGAACCAATAGCTGTTGGATCTGGCACTGATGCGGTAAGACTACACATCGAGCACCCGTTCTATTTTTCTTATAGAATCATGGAAGCAATTCCGCTCCTTCCTCTAGCAAGGGAAAGAAGGAGACACTGGCAGTAAGGGAACCCTATCTCGGCTTTTCCTTAGTGGCTCCGACTCTAGATCCTTCCAGCCTATTTCGTAGGAGTTAAGTTTCCTCACTTGTGAAAAGGTCCAGTATCTGACATTTGATCTTGCAGTTCCTACACTCCGATCATATGTCAGAGGCACGGTACTCCTCCTCGCACTTTTAACCAGGAGCAGCAGCCCAGGTATGAGGAACTCCAGTCAGTTCAGGAGGCTCACTCAGATTCCTCTCTCCAACCAGTGAGTCTTCCTAATGTAAAGGAGCAACGGTTAGTATATCGTGTCAGAACAAATCACAGTTTTTGAAAGTAAATTGTATTTTTTCTAACTATACAAACCTGAGGTCCTTTACATTACATATTATGCCCACCTCATGCCACCCCTCAATCTGAACCTGAATCGAAAGGCAAACTGGAATGTTTACATCCGGGCAGGCGGGTATTCCTGCCTACCTGGAGGGGGTGGGGGATGGTATTCATATGTGATCCTCACAGGTTAGACCAGTCTTTCCAACTGCTGCGCCCTCTTGTTTGCGCTGGAACAGTTCATAAGTATTTCGTTTCAGTACACTGGCTGATTCCTTACCGTACGCTCCTTTGAACCTGTAACTCGCCACCCTTTGGCCGTTACCTGCGAAAGCTCTTACGTCAACTGCCAGGAAATTAACGTATATTGTTATGGCAATAACGAGATGTTAATTCAGCTGCGTCAAGATCATGGACTGTAAAAAAAAGAGCAAATTTTAGCCCCCGGTGCGGTAGTGAGTGCAGGCTGGTCATTCAGCAAAAAGCATTCTGCTCCCCCAGAAACAGGCTCAGAGTCCCTAAGGTAAGGTTATTGGGGCTTGGTTTTTAGTGTTTCAAATTTTTTTTTTGGGGGGGGGGAGCTGTTGGTAAAGGAGATGATGTTTTTGTTTGTTCTGACACGATATACAAATCATTGGTCCTTTACATTAGGAATTACTTACAGTGGAGCTGGACATGGCCGTTAGACTCTTGAACAAGGTAACTACCACCAGGTAGGTGGGGAATACCTGCCTGCCCGGATGTAAACATTCCAGTTTGCTTTCGGCCATCATGCGTTGCAGACGTGGTTTCGGATCTCTTTGCCTGACTGTCATTAGGCTCTTTATTATCCCGGTGGGATCTTAATGTATTTTTGTGTATATATTACGTGTTTGATATTTTCATTATTAATGCAAACCCACGAGTTGTGATAATTTTGCATAAGCCGTCGTTCCCCTGTGTCTGTGCTTTGGGATTTGACGGCCAAGGGTGTACTGTATTCAGAGGGGCGTAACCGAGTGGTAATGCTTCTCATCCAGTAGCCCTTTATTTAGACACTGAAGGTATTCCCTTGTACGTTCGGAGATATTGGATTGGGACGTAATATCTTCACTCCCCTACGATGATCGGGACGTAAGAGTTCGCTTCCCTTCTTGGGGTTCCTCCCTCCATGAACAAGGGATGACTACTTCCTCCCTACTTGTGCTGAGTGTTGTTTTTGCCGCCTGCGCTTAGAGTGTCCGGAAGCGGTGGGGGGAAGGTTGCAGGCGTCGTTGGTAAGTTCCTCTTCCACGGCTCCTTTGGTGGCCTCCCCTCCGTCCTTCTCTCTCCCTGTAGGTTCTTCCTTATCTCTCCTTCGGTAGAGACCTCTCTCCTTCGCCCTCTTCGCTCGCTTGTTGGGCGAAGGCCGCGAGGTTGGGGGCCAGTCAGGCGACCTCTTCTAAGGGGCCTCTCTTGCTGCGTAGGGCAGTTCCCCTCATAGCGAGAGGAGTCTCCCTCTACGAATCATCATTGTTTTTTCTTTCAGGTTGACAGTGAGCATTGCAGACGCAGTAGTAGTTGGCTGGATATCTCAGGGGATATCTTGCATGAAGGAGTCCTGATGATCATTTATTATTGCTTCAGGATCGACCACAGTACAGGCAGTCCTTGGTTATCGGCGGGAGTTCCGTTCTGGGGGCGTGATGATAACTGAAAATTGGCGATATCCAGTGCTTTTTCGGCGATTTTTGGGCTTATCGGTGCCGAAAAGTGCCGATCTTCAGTTATCGGTACCTCTGTTTGGTGTGTATTGGAGCCAATACCCAATTATCGGCGCCGATAAGCGGAAATCGACGATTTTCAGCGCCGAAAATTGCCGATTTTCGTTGCTAGACAAGCCCCATAAAACCTGATCGTCATTAACCGAGCCCGCCATTAACCGGGGACTGCCTGTACTTGGTTGGATGGCATAGTTCCACGTCGGGACCGTTCCCACTCTGTTCCCGCCGATGTGGATCGATCGCTATCATTGCTGGCCTTCATGTATGCTATGGCACTGCCTCTGACATATCTGTGGTCCATCTGCTCCTGCTGTTCCTGTTTTATGCTCCTGTTAACTCGACGACAGTCTCTGGGCGGCTCTTCCTGATCTCCTGCTGCAACCGTCCTGATGGTTCCTGTTGCTGCTGGTGACTTTCATGTGACGTTCCTGGCCATTGCTGTAGCTCCTGCCTTCTGAACCGCTTCTGTAGCTCCTGCATTGGCTGTCCTGATTGCGCCTGCTGCTTCTCCTGGTGGTTGTGCCCAGGGCCGCTTCCATGGTGTTCCTGCCTAGCTGCCCTGGAGGTTACGATGTCCGCCATCCTGTAGAAGATGTTGGCGTGAAGGTGAAGGAAGTCGCCCTGTGGAAGTGACGTTCCTGGCCGTTGCAGTAGCTCTTGCCTTCTGAACCGCTGCCGTGGCTCCTGCATCAGCTGTCCTGATCGTGTCTGTTGCTTCTCCTGGTGGTGGTGTCCTGGGCCACTTCCGTTGTGTTCCTGCCTAGCTGGCCTGGAGGTTACGATGTTTTGTGCCCACCATCCTGTAGATGTCGGAGTGAAGGTGAAGGAAGTCCCCCTGTGGAAGTAGCCACCATCACCCTCAACTTATCTTCGATTTTGTCTTCTGCTGCCTCTTCCCTTCCTTTCCCGAGGTCCAAGGGGGTCCCAGGGGGTCCCAGGAACCGGACAGGCCTCCATCGGCCAAAGGAGAGGAAGGCTGCTTCTTTCCCCTTGATGCCCTTGGATGTCTAGCGACTGCCTCCTTCCGAGGAGGCGGTGGGTCTCTGGTTGGCTCTTCCCTACCTTGGGTTAGGAAACTGATTCACATACTCCTGGATTTTGTGTTTCGGGAGCCGCGGGCGCACAGACCTGGGTTTGCGATCCCGTTCCCAGTCCTAGAGGTTCTGCTTTTAAGACGGGGACTGCTTTGGGCGCTTCGTTCGCAGCCGCTCCGAGTGTTCGAGATTCTATGGAATATCGAGTATCCCAATCTGGTCTGGAAAGTACTCTCCCTGGCCCAGTTTGGGAGCAGTATGAGAGAAAGGGGCGAGGCACCCATGTGTCACAGCTCTTCTTGCCAGCACCAAAAGCACTCCCTGAGTGCTTGCCAGTGCTCAGTCAGGTTCCCAGCCTGGTGTCTTGATAATGTCGGTTCGAACACCAAAAGAAGCTGGGAAGAGATTCCCTTTGGGAGTCCTGCGGGACTTCTAAGGGACTGCTCTCTTCCGGGACAAGTTTCGTTGGCTGTTCCTGCCCTCGGGTGGGAACCAATTTGCATTCTCCTGTAGGGTCTGGCGTTTCGGGAACCGCCAGTCACGGTCTCTCGAGGCCACGCCCTCATTGCCAGTCTTAGAGGTCTGCGTCTAAGACTGGTTCTGTGCTGGCCTCTTTTCGATTTCTTAGGAAACCGAAAGCAGCCGTTCCCAATTTTTGGCATTCTTGTGACGAGAGACACAGGACGAGAGAAAGTGCCGAGGCACCCAGGTGTCTGGGTGCTGAGACTCCAGGTGTCTGGGTGCCGAGACGCCAGGTGTCTCAATACTGCCCGCCAGCTGCTTCAGTTGCTTGGCCGGTTTCAGCCTTGTGTCTTGAACCTTAGGGTTCGAGTATGCAGGATAGCACACACAGAATTCCCCTTTGAACCTTCTTCTCGAGGGGCCTCAGCCTCGAAGAAGTTGTTAGCAAGTCCAGTGTATGTTTTTTTCCTATACACAGATGTAGTAAATTCACCGTTGTCTCTGCTTACACTGATGTCTAAAAAAAGGTAGAGAGTTGTTGCTTTCTTTTTCCATGGTAAAGTTTATATTTTGATGCTGCTTATTAATATGGTCCAGAAACATCTCTCTATGTCAAGGTTCCTTGAACAAACGCAAATATGTCGTCAACATATCGTCTATAATAGACAGGTTTACACACATCCAGACAGTTAGTTAAAAAGATTTCTTCTAAAAAAGCCATAAAAATATTAGCAAACACTGGTCCCAATGGGGAGCCCATGGCAACTCCATCGACCTGCGAAAAGAGCTGACCATTAAAAACAAACATTGAGTCTTGCACAGCAAGCTCAAGAAACGTCTTAAAAAGTTGTGTAGATCACCATCTTGTAGGACTATTTGTTTGTGGAACTCATAACCATTTTTAAGTGAAAATTGGTTGTAAGTCTGATGTGACAAAGAAAGAGGAAAGTGATGCAGAAGCAGAGCTTAGACGCATAGCTGCAGAAGGAAGCTCAATTAAGTTAAAAATACAAGCAGAAAAAGAAAGAGAGGAAAGGGAAGAAAACATAAGCCAAAAATGAAGGCAGAAAGAGTAAGAGAGGAAAAAGAAAAGGGAAAGAGAAGAAAGAGAAGAAAATGAGCATCAGAAGAAGAAAGAAAGAGAGGAAAGAGAGAGAGCTAGGAAGCAGGAAGATTATGAAAGGGAGATGAAATTATTAGAAGCTCGCTCCAAGTTACATGGACACCGTCTAACCCTACCCAAGGTAATAAAGGTCCTGTAATTTATGTGGTAAGAGTACAGAGGTTAATCCCAAAGTTTACAGAAGAAGCTCCTGATGAGTTTTTTGGTCACTTTGAAAAAGTGGCTTCAGGTATGGGATGGCCAGAAGATAAATGGTCAGTCTTGTTACAGAGTGTTCTTATTGGTAAAGGAAGAAGTGCCTACTTAGCCTTATCAGCTGATCAGTGTAGAGTACAAGGTACTCAAACATAATATGCTACAGGTTTACCAGATGACCCCTGAGTATTACAATGAAAGATTCAGATCTTTAAGAAAGGGTAACAAGATTACTTCCTTGGATTATGCCTACAAAATGAAGAGATGTTTCAAACGATGGTTGGAGGCTGCTAAAGTTAAATCTGTAGATAAACTTGAAGAATTAATTGTGTTGGAGCAATTTCTTAGAGGAATTCTCGAATACAAGAGCCTATGAGAGAGAGAGAGAGAGAGAGAGAGAGAGAGAGAGAGAGAGAGAGAGAGAGAGAGAGAGAGAGAGAGAGAGAGAGAGAGATGCTACATTGCGTGAAGATTATAACATTATCAGTTGCAAAAGGAATCAACAATGCACAGGTATAAGTTCTGATCCAAATTACAGGAACAAGTTATTTAATAGGAATCCTTCTAGTGGCAATACCAATACAACGCAAGGTAATACCCCTCAGCAATCGAATGTTAAATCCTCATCATCCAGTTTGTCAAGACAGATACAGAAGACTAATGTTGTCTGCTTCAAGTGTGGAAGAGCAGGACACTATAGTCAGGAATGTTATCAGACACAACAACAGTCAAAGCCAGTTGGGCAAGTGGCCAAAGGTGGCCAGGTGAAGCAGGCAATGAAGAGCAGTGTGGGGAAGATTGAGAATGTAAGAAAGACTGAGACTAAACAAGCAGTGTTTTTAGCATCCAGTGGAAATGTAACCTCAAGTAGTGAGTGGTTGAGCAGCTTGGAGGCTTGTAAGCCATATATTTTAAAGGTGTGCTGGCAACTCAAGGGAGTGTGCAGGTACCGGTCAAGGTATTACAGTATGTGATACTGGGAGTAACCATAATGTGGTAGTTCGTGGTGCTCACCCACAGTTGGAGAAGGACGCACTAGCTGTTGAAGGTGTACATGTTTTACTGGGTAATGAAGTAGGTGGTGTACCATTTGTTTCTTGTCATATAGTGGCAGACAAACTGTTGAGGATTAGTCCTACAGTAGATTTAGAGAAGAATAACCCCTACCCGTTTCCAAGTTGTGTAACTACCAGGAGTATGAAGATATCTATGTCTGCACATGAAGAAACTGAGGATTTACCTGCACAAGAAGGATCAAATGAAAGGTCTTTTAGCTCAGAAGAGTTGTTCCAGGGAAGTGATGTTTCCCTTAGTGATGACAAAGAAGATATTTCCCAAGAACAACAACTTGTTGTTCTTGAAGAGACTCAAAGTAGTTAGAGTGTTCCTGAAGATAGTAGTGAAACTACAGTGTCTGAGTTAGCAGATGTTGAGAGTTCAACCCTTGAAGTTGGTCAAGTGACTAGAGAGAAGCTAATGGAACTACAGAGGAAGGATACAACATTATCTGATTTGTTCTTCAGGGTTGTTGATCAAGAAGAGATGCAACAAACTCCTACCTGTTATTATCTAAAGGAAGGTTTGCTAATGAGGAAGCATAGGCCTGCAGATATACCAGAAAATGCTGAATGGAGCAAATATCATTGAATTCTGATTCCATATCCATTGAGGAAGCAAGTAAAAGCAGTAGCACATGAGTCTGGACATATGGGAATCAGGAAGATTGTTGAGAAGATTATGAAGTATTTTTTCTGGTCTGGACTTCACAAGGATGTTGGCAGGTTTTGTTGAGAGTGTCACACCTGCCAAGTAGCTGGAAGACTGAATGAAACCATTGAGAAAGCCCCGCTGCAACCTATAGAAGTTAGAGGAGAGCCCTTTAGCAAGGTGATTATAGATGTGTTTGGGCTGCTTCTGAAAACAAAGAAAGGAAATGAGTATCTGTTAACCTGAATGTGTCCTGTGACATGTTATCCTAAGGCAATTCCTGTTAGAAGTATAAGTGCCAAGGTAATTGCTGAGAAGATGGAGTTTTTCTCGAAGTTTGGAATACCAGAATTGTGCAAAGTGACAGAGGAACTAAGTTTACTTCTAAATTGTTCCAGGATGTGATGAACTTTGTTAGGGTGAAACAACAGTTATCAACTGCTTATCATCCAGAGACTCGAGGAGCCTTGGAAAGTTTCCACCAGACATTGAAAAGGATGTTGACAAATTATTGTTATGAGTCAGGAAGGGAATGGGATGCTGGTTTTTCCATAATGTTGTTTGAAGTTAGGAATGCTTATCAAGAAAGCATGGCATGTTCACCTAATGAGATGATTTTTGGTTGAGAAGTGAGAAGTCTATTGAAGGTTCTTGCAGAAAATTGGGAAGAAAATCAAGAGGAAATCCTAGGAGAATATGTGAAGAGCTTGAGGAAAAGATTAGGAGAAATTAGAAAATTCTCTAGAAAATCTGAAAATAAGTCAAGAAAAAATGAAAAGGAGATATAATGCTAAGATTAAACTAAGAAGTTTTAATGTAGGTCAGC
The DNA here is from genome assembly GCF_040412425.1 of Macrobrachium rosenbergii. NCBI lineage: Eukaryota > Metazoa > Arthropoda > Malacostraca > Decapoda > Palaemonidae > Macrobrachium > Macrobrachium rosenbergii. The sequence continues at coordinate 2,696,679 of NC_089746.1, read as the reverse complement.
AAGTTCTAGTGTTCTTACCAGTGAAAGAAATTCCCCTTACCAAGAAATTTCAAGGTCCTTATAAAATAATAGAGAAGTTAAGTTTTGCCACAACCTAGGGGTTGTGGTGAACCTCGAGAAGTCCGATCTCATCATTCCCAAGCAGAGGATAAAGTACCTGGGTATGCTGATAGATATGGCAGCAGCAGGAGTCTTCTCCTCAGACTTGTGTATCAGCAAAATTAAGGAAAACGAGCAGTAGTCCCCTTTCTTGGCGGGAGCAACCGCTCAGCAGTAGCAAGTCATTGTCGGTCACCTGTCGTCCTTGGAGAAGTTGGTCCCTCATGCGTTTCAACTTTTAAGGGAGCTGTCTCCCCCTCTGACTCGCACTGATTGTTAAATGGGGAGCCAGCGAAAGGGAGAGGATGTTCACTCTGGCCCTTCGTTGAGGCTTCATTCCACTCGGAGGTAATCTTCCGCTGGCAGACTCACTCTCTTCAGAAGGAGGGGACTGGGTTACTCAGGGAGTTATAGCCATCCCCGGGTATTTTGGGGAAGCCCAATGTTAAGGCTTTGTTGAGTCACCTCTCTACTGCTCAGGTGACTCGTGACGACTAATGTGATTGCGACTACAGTGACCTTAATGACTTTGACCTTCAGTGATGTGTCCTGAGGAGTTTGGGGTGGTACTCCTGCAATCCTTGTCTTTGGCTTTGACCTTGGCCAACCTGAAGAAGTTGGAGGAAGTAGTTGTTATCTACTTTGTGTTTTCATCAGATGCTTCTGCCTCCTCCCCTTTGACCTCTTCCACTAGTAAGCAGAAGAAAAAGGCTGCTGTCTCCCAGGGAAAGTCTTGTCAGGCTTCCAGAGGTCAGTTCTCATCTGTGGCGAGGACTGAAGGGGCTCTTTCTAGTGGTACTACCATACCACTGCACCCGTTTCCTCGTGCAAGGGTGCAACCACTACCCCTGGGTACCCCAAACCTACAGATACCAGAAGCAGTCTGATTAGCAAGGCTGAATAGTCCAGTCAGGGTTCTAGGACCGTAGTCAGCGACCCACTGCCAGCACAGCCTGGCAAGAGAAGGTGAGGAACTAGCATGCAGTTGCTCTCTTGCTCCCCTCCTGCTCTGCAGCATGTGATTCTACCAGATCTGGTGGGTCACCTGGACATGGAAAGAGGAGGCTCCAGCTCCTCCTCCCCTGTCTTTAGAGGTTTCAGCCTCTAGGATGGCTTTAGCACATCTGAGGGACAGGTCCCACCCAAATTCTCATGAGTGGAACCAGGCCCTGCTCTCCAGAGAAGGTTCTGACTTTTCTTGGTTGGGAGGGGCTGCTAGGGACCATTCACCTGTCTCTTCTGAGAGAAGGGGGTCAGACAGGTCCACAAACCATGACAGGGACTATTCATGCTCCCAGTCCAGTCTGTCCAAGAAAGTCTACAAGCCTGGTACATCCTAGGACCGTAAAGATCGTATGCCCAACTGATGGAACAATCTCCAGTGGTCTCTACTAAGTTATCCTCCCATGCAGAGAGAGAGAGTAGCTCAGGAGATCTGGGATCTGGAGGGGCCAAGGGTTTGTTACCCCAGGACTCAGATATTTCTGAACCACAGAGGTAGCTCCAGCAGGTTGTTAGGATGATCAGGGAGTGATGTAGAGGAAGGGATTGTGGTTGTGCCTAAAGACAGGTTCTTTTCCATCGAGGCAAATGGGGCCTGCAAAAAAATCCTTAGCCCTCAATGGTTTGCCATGGTCTAAACTTACCAAAGGGGTTTTAGTAGGTCCTCGGTTTACATCCGAGATCCGTTCCTACATCCACGACGTAACCCAATTTTGTCTGTAAGTTGAAACTGGAGTGTACGTAATGAAGTGAATCAGTAAAAAAAAAAAATAAATAAAAAAAAAAAAAACAATTCCTGATCACATGCATACAGTACAAGGGTAAATATTATCCTTACATTTACTCCTGTGATAAATTACAGTAATGTATAGTAAATAATAAGAAACAATTCCTTACCTTTACTCCTGTGGTTGACTTGCATACTGGGCATTGCAAAGAGAGAGAGAGAGAGAGAGAGAGAGAGAGAGAGAGAGAGAGAGAGAGAGAGAGAGAGGTGTTTACATCGAAGTCTAAGCTCAGTATAAATGGATTATGTGAAATAATGTTTTACTGATATTTTGCTGTTTTTTTCATTAAAGGATATGTTTACTGAGAGAGAGAGAGAGAGAGAGAGAGAGAGAGAGAGAGAGAGAGAGAGAGAGAGAGAGAGAGAGAGGTGTTTACACCAAAGTCTAAGCACAGTATAAGTGGATTCTGTAAGTGAAGTAATTGAAATAATGTTTTATTAATATTTTGCTGTGTTTTTTCATTAAAGGATATGTATACTGAGAGAGAGAGAGAGAGAGAGAGCTGAGGTGTTTACATCGAAGTCTAAGCACAGTAACTTGCTGGGGACAAGATTTTACAGATGTGGTTAAACTATAGCTGGGGAGGAGAGTAAGAATGTATGGAATTTGGATTTAAAATAGTTTTATGATGATTGGAGATAAGAACATCAACAGTGATCAAATATTCTCTTGTGTACTGTTACAATATGTGTGATAATCATAGTTAACTAAACTTGTAATGAAATATGGTACAGTAAATCAGACAAAGCAAAAAATTATGGCAACATGTACCTATGTATGCACAAACTCACTTGATCTCATAGTGAGCTTCCTGGGTCTGTTTACTTTTGTGTTTTTATGTATATGGTACAGTAGAGAGAGGGAGAGAGAGCTGAGATTCTGTCATATGAGAACTTGCTACTGGTGGTTTAGTGTTGCCTACATATGAAATTCAGATTTTAAATAATTTTACGGTGATTAGATCAATATGATAATACAGTATGGATGGATTCTGTAAATGAAATAATGTTTTATTGATATTTTGCTGTGTTTTTTCATTAAAGGATATGTATACTGAGAGAGAGAGAGAGAGAGAGAGAGAGAGAGAGAGAGAGAGAGAGAGAGAACAAGAATTTTTTATAAATTTATGGGAGATGGTGAGGACGCAACCAGGAAACGACGTAGGTCGAAAGCATAACACGAGAACTAACTAACTACCTTTCCAATGGAGGTGCTTTACCAACTAAGCAAGTAGACCTGGATCTGATGTGCTTGGTGCCTGTTGTGTTACTTGATTGCTTCTGTTCTGAGAGTTTCTCTCACTCTCTCTGGCAGGGGCAATGTCATTGGAGTCAATAACCATGGCCACACTCCAGCAGTTTCCTGGCTGGGCTTGTAGTCTTTTACCATAGCCCGTCAGGTAGTTGTACTTCAAGAGGCTGCTGCTGTCTGGCAGTAGGGCCATTACCTACCTCACCCATAAGACAGCGAACCTGTGGTCCAGCCTGGTCCTAAAGAGAAGGTATGCAATTCTATCCCAACTCAGTAAGGAATATCAGTCAGCAATTTTCTAGGTCTTCCAATTGAAGGGCTCGGACCTCTCTTCCTTGGTAAAGGTTCCTAAAGGAGATTTAAACAGTCTTGCCTACCCTAGGGACTCTTGTCCTTTGTCTTCTCATCAAGGCACTATACTAACATCTGAGGGAGACTACGGATGGAGAAGTTATGGCGAAGAGAGTAGGTGTATTGCATAGTCCCTCCTACTCTCTGCAGCATTTAGATGTGTGTGGCTCTTGGTTGTTCTCATTCATTCTTAAGTTAGTATGAAACTCAGCTTGGTATCCCTTCAAGACTGTCTAGTTGATAACCAAGATGGGATGCTGTCCTGCCGTATGTGGTTTTTCGGTACTAACTGTGCAAGACTTGACATCTCCAACGAAATGCTGACAACTGTGCTTTGGTACTGGAAAGCACAAGAACGAAGTATTCTAGATCACCATCTTGTCCAGTCTTTGGGAGGTTGTCAACTAGGTGTTTTGGCCATCTAGTGAGGGTGACCTCTCTTTACCCAGTGAGAGGACTTAGTTAGGTTTGCCCTGTCCATAACATCAGGGGAAACTTTGCAGTATTACTGATAGTAAGGGCAGGTGCTTAGTGATACCAACCATCTTCACCTCTTTCTACCTAAATGAAATTGCCCACAAGTCCTTGGACACTTCTCCTAAGGGCTGGTGGTGGTTGCTAAATGTGTGTAACTGCCTGACCCCCACTAGGACAGAACAGCATCTTGCCTAAGGTTTACAGTGATGAAATGGCAGCTGAAGAAAGGTTCTTTTTGTTTCTAACTTCTGCTCAGGAGCAAAATTCATATTCTTGCTGGTAGGCCCAGATGCAGGTTAATTACATGGCAAAGTTGCCAATGTTTGATTATTTTTGTAGTCAGTAAATTTGACTCTATCCAAATCTCTCCTAACAGTGGGGTTGTGGGGTGGTAGAGCTACTGAGCTGGTCTTCCCATCCCACATGGGAAACCAGAAGTTCTAATTTCCAAGAGTAAAGTTACAGGCAATTAGTGTAATGCTCAACATCACTTATCCCAGGATGCACAGGTGGTTGCAGGGGTCATCCTTCCCAAGCTCACATATGTGAGCAGAGAGCTGACATTTTTGGGTGGGAAATCAACACTGGTCAAGGTCTCTGGACATTACCTCTTTCCTAAGAAGTAAGTCTCCACATTAAAAGGAAAGGCTTGTTTATTTGTAGGAACAAGTCGCAAATTGAAGATAATTTCCATTTTTCTTAGATATACAAACCTGAATTATTTTATCAAAATTTCACCTCTAACCAACCCTGCATTTGTGCCTGTTGCCAAGGAAAAAGTGGATGCTGTTTATGTGTGAGTAGGTACTCCCCAACCCCATCACTTACCTGTTTCAAGTGAACTAACTTGTTACAAGCTTTGGTGACTGCCCAGGTTTTGTCCAAGGCATATCCATGTAAAAGACATTAGGTATGTACATCAAGAAAAATGCAAATTATATTAAAATTTGTGATGTTAACCAAGCTTCAACAACTGGGCCAGCTTTTGCTAAAGTTAATCTGTATTAAAGAGTTCATTTGTATATTTAGAAAAAATACAAATTATCATGAATTTACAGTTTTATATAAGTAACTTACCAAGTAACTACATAGCTATTACGTTTCGTTTATCGGCAGCTTAAATTTGAAAATTCGCGGTAGCATTCCAATATTTTGGTGTAGGTAACTCGCCCCGCCCACTTTTGGGGAAGGATAGGTACAACACTACTAACAAGCCCAATTCGTTAGTGTTGGTTGACAGCTTAACATGGTTGTTGACTTCAGCTTTCATATGATTTAATATAATTCGCTGAATGGTTTTCATAATTTTTGGTGAAGTATTCTTTGTCTTGGTAGTGATTGCACTAATTGTATTAGCTTATTTAGCTAGAACTTTTGCCTTTTATGAAGATGTCTGACTCTAATTCTGCTAGCAGTAGGTTTTGCAGCAGAGACTGCAATAACAGACTTACTCCTATCAAATATGACTCTCATACCATTTTTTTGTCAATGTAGAGGACAAACTTACTCTTCAGTCTTGACTTGTGACAAATGCAAAGAGTGGGATCAGGGGAAATGGAAAACTTTGACTAGTTACTTGGATAAACTTGAGAAAAACAGAGGTAGGAGAGCGGTGGCTAAGGCCAAAGCTAAGAATTCAGTTAGTCAGGGTTTTCCTGTTTTGCATGCCCTTCCGGCTCCTTTATCTGCATTTTCCCCTATCACCAGTCCTCCAACTTTACCTGTGGCTCCATTATCCCACTTCCAACCTTCCAAACCCAATGCCATTCAACAGTGTGGAAGCCAGAATGGACCAGAAATTTGGTCTCTTAGTTAACACTGTAGCTCAAATAGGGGCTTCAGTGAGGGGCCTCATGGATAAGTTTGGTGCCAGTGATCTCGGTGCAATTGTTGTGTCGCAGCGGACAGCCGCTGAAAAGGTGTCCATGTTGGAGTTCATGCCCTTTCTTCAAGATTCGGATTCGCGATCCGATGAATCCAAGTGCAAAGCGAGTCAGAAGTGCGGCTGGCGCTTTAAAAGTGCATCCAGGCCACTGAAAAGGACAGTATCCGTGGCTGAGTCTGATTTTCTGATCCCGTGCAAGCAGAACAGAGATGGGATCAGAGTCCCAAACCTTCATGTAGTTTTTGGAATGATCCGTCTAATGTGTCGCTCGTAGTTTCTGTGTCAGAGTATAAGTCTTTGTCGCCCAAGCGCGTCTCCAAAAAATACATAGATCGTGTTTCAGGATCCAAGGGATCCAGGCATCCAGTGGGATCCAAGGGATCCAGTTTAGTGGGATCTGGAGGATCAAAGGTATTTAGTGGGGTCTGAGGGATCCAGATATTTAGTGGGATCTGAGGGATCCAGATATTTTGTGGATCCAAGGGAACCAAACATCCATCGGGATCCAAGGGAACCAAACATCCATTGGGATCCGAGGGATTCAAACATCCATTGGGATCCAAGGGATCCAAACATCCATCGGGATCCAAGGGATCCATTTGTCCAGTGGGATCCAAGGGATCCATTCATCAAGTGGGATCTGCGAGATCCAAGTGTTTAGTGGGACCCAAGGCATCCAAGCACACAGTGGGATCTAGAGGATTTGATGTGCTTGTGGAACCAGATCAGCAAGTAGTTCGCATGCAGTCGTCAGTGTGTGATTGCTCCCCTTCCGAGCTAGCTCCAAATTCATCCAGGCATCCGGCGCCACACACCACTTCTTGTTCGGTTCAGGATCCTTCTCTGGAACCGAATCAGCAATGCTTAGACTGCATTCTAGGTCTGTTACGCAAACCGACAATGACTCATGAGTCCGAGGATTTGACACACTCACCCATTTTGTCTGAGGAAGAGGACATAGAACAGGATCAGCCTTCTTCAGCCTATGCTTCCCTTTTGAAGTACATCTTGTTTTGCTTCCCGGACTTCTTTTTGCCAGCGACTCCATCTTCGCCGAGTTCATCTTTTATGATGAGACAGCCTATGGAAGCTTCTAGGCTGCCTAAGATGGTTCTATCGTCGTCTTCAAAGAAAGCTCTGTTAAGCATTGAGAGCTGGCTGACAGAAAAGAGGGATATGAGGAAAGCGGTATTCTCCGCTCCTCCTCCTCCTCCTCCTTTATCCAAGAGGAGATACTTGTGTTACTGGGGAAAAGCCATCGTTGGGAGTTACTGCCTCCTCCCAAGGGGATTTCTCCAGCTTAATTGACTCATCACGGAGATCTGCTTTCTCCTCATCCAAGATCTTATTCACGACTTCAGAACTCGAGCATATGACTAAGGATATCTTTAAGGTCTTTTGAGATATTAAGTTTTCTTGATTGGACTGTCAGCGCCTTAGCAAAGAAAATAGAAGGCTGTGCCTCTCTCCAAGATAACTTCACTACGGACTGGCTGGGAGTGCTCTCATGTGGATAAAGGGATCAGGGATGTATCCCAGGACCTGGAAGCCTTGTTCGCAGAGGGAGACTTCAGAAGCGAGAGCAGTGGTGTTCATTCACTTCAAAAAGGGTCATTCCCTCCCAGAGATCTGCACTTCTTTTTGCTCCTTTAGATCAGCATACTGTAGTCCCTTTCCCAGCACTGCAGTAAAAATATCGCAACGGAGCTGCAAAAGAAATCAGCAAGCAAACCTTCCTCTCACAAGTGAGGATACTATCCTCTGTGTACATTTTTGGAACAAGTGGGAGGAGAGAAATGTAGAACCTTGGGTTTTAGAGGTGATCAGAGTAGGATATTCCATCCCATTCAGGGAGAGACCTCCCTTAGTGTCCTCTCCTATCAACTTGGCAGCCTACTCTGTAGACTCAGAGAGGTACTTGGCCTGTCACAAGAAGTGTCGTCTCTGCTTACCAAGAGGGCCATAGAAATAGTTGGAGATGTGCACACGCCAGGGTTTTACAAAGTCATTGGGAAGTTGGAGACCTGCCCTGGACATCAGCACCCTGAATTCCTATGTTCAGACTACAAAATTCAAAATGGAAACAACCCACTCAGTTCTGTCTTCCATCTGTCAAGGGGATTGGATGGCAAGTATAAACATGCAGGACACACATTTCCACATTCCAGTCCACCCAGAGGTCAGGAAATATCTGCGGTGTGTGTTCCAGGACAAGATCTTCCAATTTCGAGCGCTGTGCTTTGAACTATCGACAGCCCCTCAAGTTTTCACCTTGTTCTTGCCCCATTAGCAAAATGGCTACTTCTCATGGGGATCAACATTTGTCTCTATTTAGATGACTGGCTCTTATGCTCCCCCTCAGAATCAAGTTGCACAGAGGACCTAAAAAAAGACTTCTGTTAGCCCAGGCATTGGGCCTGCTGATAAACCTAGACAAATCCCAATTAGTCCCGAGTCAGTCAATTCTATATTTGGGAATAAAGATCAACTCTCTGTCCAACAAGAGAATCCAAGCCTGCGTTCAGACAGTTGAGAAATTCCCATCTCTCCTGTCATGCTCGGCCAACGAATGGATGAGTTTAGGGAGAACTTCACACGAGAGTGCTACAATTTTTTCTAGAGGCCAGTTGGCAGAGGAAGATTCTTCTGGACTCGTTTGTTTTCCCAATCACTCCCGAGATCAAAGAGGACCTTCGGTGGTGGCTTGTAAGAGGAAGGTTTACAGAAGGGAAATCTCTACACCCTCTGAGCCCCAGCCTCTCATTCAGACGCATCAGATTTGGGTTGGGCGGCTCTCCTAGAAAATAAGGAAGTTTCAGGGAAGAGAGAACTTCATATCAACGTGAAGGAGCTGAAGGCAATACACTTAGCCCTTCAACACTTCGCAACAGTGACTTTCAACTCCACAGGCTTAGTCCACTTGGACAATACGACAGCTCTGGCCTACATAAAGAATCAGGGAGGAACCCACTCCTTTTCATTTTATCAGGCGACCAGAGATCTTATCTGGGCACAAGGAAACCAAACCAAGATTGTCACCCGCTTTATACAGGGCAAACTAAATGTCATAGCAGACGAATTAAGTTGTTGCAAACAGGTCCTACCCATGGAATGGACACTGAATCCACAGGTATGCGCCGACCTGTGGAAACGGTGGGGAAAGCCGTCAGTAGATCTATTTGCAACGTTGAGGAATCACCGACTTCTTTGTATTGCTCACCAGCCCCAGACCCTCTTGCATGGGCAACGGATGCGATGCTCCAGGACTGATCGAACCTGGACGTCTGTGCCTTTCCACCACTGAGTATGAAGAGAGACGTAATCAGCAAATTTCTCCTATATGACATGTAGACGACCCTGGTAGCTCCCTTTTGGCCACAGGAGTAGTGGTGTCCAGATCTCCTTAATCTCCTGGTAGATTTCCCAAGGTTACTTCCACAGCGACTAAATCTACTCAGGCAACTGCACTTTCCCCAGTTCCATCAAGGGCTATCCACTCTTACTCTGACAGGCATCAGACAGGTAGGAAGCTTGTCAGAGCAAAAGGCTTTTTGAGATCAGCTGCGGAAACAGTTGCGAGATGTAGACGTCAGTCTTCCTCTAACATCTTCCAGAATAAATGGACAATATTCCTCAGCTGGTGCAGAAGACACAATGTATCATCTACTTCTACCTCTGTAGTGCAAATGGCGGATTTTTTGCTATTTTTAAGGTCTTCCCAAGGATTGGCTACGTCCATGATCAAAGGCTACAGAGTGATGCTCAACTCTGTATTCAGACATAGAGGTCTGGATGTATCGACTGATAAAGACATCGGTGACCTTATCAAGTCACTAGACACTGCGAAACAGGAGAGGTCAGATTCTGTATCCTGAAACCTAGATGTCGTTTTAAAATGGCTCTCAGGTACTTCTTTTGATCCTCTTCAATCCACATCCCTCAGCGATCTTACAAGAAAGACACTATTTCTAGTCACTCTAGCTACCTGTATTGCTAAGAGAATTGGTGAGTTACAGGCTCTGAGCAAGAAGGTAGGATTCACATGAGACACGGTCTGTTGCTTTACTATGGAGTTCTTAGTGAAGAATGATACGCTGTCTTTTCCCTGGTCCCGTTCATTCACAATCAAAGGTTTAACGGACATTCTAGGTCCTACAGACCAAGAGAGAACTCTTTGTCCAGTAAAAGCATTAAAGTATTATCTAAAGAGAACTAAGAATATCAGGGGCATGCCCCCTACCTCTGGTGTTCAGTTAAAGATCCGACCTGTCCAAGAATGCATTGGTGTTCTTCTTGAGAGACGTGATTTCCGAGTTGCACATTAAGATTCAAGAGGAAGACTTGTCAATCTGCAAGGTTAAAGCCCATGAAATTAGGGCGGTAGCGACTTCGATTCCTTTCAAGCAGAATTTATCCCTCTGCAATTTTGCAGTCCACCTCCTGGAGGTGCAGATCAGTGTTTGCGAATTTTTATCTACGTGACATCGAAACTGTTCATGAAAACTGCAGTACACTTGGCCCATTATCCGTGGCTGGCATGGTGTTGGGGGAGGAAGGGTAGGTGGTATTCTTACATTCCTCTATCTACTCACCTTGAATTTAGGTTGTCGAGTTTTGGGAAGTTGGGGGATACTGAGTGCCTGGAGTACCCATCATTTGTTGTGTTGTGTTATGAATGGGTTATGGTAACTGGTCTTTTATATGGTGTATGTGTAACTTGTTTTATGGTCTTGGTTTTGGTACTGTGCCCAGGACAAGGGCTTTTGTGTTTTATTTTGTGCTTTGGTGTAGAGGCGCCTCTGGCTTCACTGCCACATCACTATGGTCGAGGTGAGCCGCATCAAAGGCAGTACTTTCCTGCTGGAGCTCTTTCGCCAGGTAGGTTACAACTAACATTTTATCAATGCTAACTACTTGCTATTTAAAATTCATCTCCATTCATGAGTGTTTTTTAAGGAGTACATGCCCATGCATCCCACCTCCTGTCAATGTGGATTCAGCTATGTAGTTACTTGGTAAGTTACTTATAGAAAAAAAGGATTTTGACAAAGGAAAAATCTGTTTCTGGGGTGAGACCTGTGTCACCCGGTGAAATAACCATTCAGCACTTATTTCTAGGTAAATCAATTGCTAAATCTACCAGAGAAAAAAGCTAAATGCAAAGCTGGAGTTAATACCCCCAGTGCGAGCTCCATAAAATGGAGTCGTGTACATGAAAGGGTGAGATTGTCACAATCACAGGCCTCCACCCTGTAGACATTCCCAATGTCAAAAGTTCCCCAGAGTGAGGTGCCGATACAACGCCCGCACCACTCGTGGACTATCAACAAACCAGCGCCACCTGCATTCCATGTTAGCACCCACCACCTAAGAATGAAAATTTTCCTTGTATTTTAACTAGGGGAAAGGAAGAACAGAGGTGGGTCATCTCAAGATTCTTCATCTCCCCCAGAAATAGATTTTCCTTTGTCAAAATTTTTTCTGGGTTGTACTCCTGTTTCACCTGGTGAAATAATAACAGAGAATCAAAATACCATCGTGAAAAGAAATAAAACTATAATTCCAAAGGATTTTTAATTATCCAAGTTGAAAATTATATATAAATACATAAACTATAATAATGTTTTTGGAACTATGTCCTGCAAGACAAGAGAACATTAATTCATGAAAAATGTGTTAAATGCTAAAAACAGGGACATACAAAATGCAACATGGTCAGGAGACAGGCTGTGAAGTATGCCTGACCCGGAGGTGATGGTAAAGGGAATAAATGAGGCAGGTAGGTGGGAGGAAAAGTGATCGAGGTTAAAGAGATATAAAAGGAATTAATTAGAGGGAGGAACAATGCTTATGCCGCCACTGTGGTGAATTTTAGAGCTTCTAAGGATTTCAAATAGTGGCGTTTGAAAACCAGGGAGATTTCACCCTGTATATTTCGTAAGATCCTCAAAATTCATATGATGAAAATAATTAGTGGAGGTGGCCACCACTCTAATGTCATGGACCTTTGGAACTGATTCTGGGTTTGCTTGTTTAATAAAATGTAAGATCTGTTGTCTGATGGCCTTCATAGAAATAGTTCCTCACCTTCCCTCACAAACAGAGGCCCCGGAAGTTATTTGAGAGGTTCTGTCTAAATAAGCCTTTAATGTAAAGACCAGACATAGTGATAGGTCTTGTGGGAGGGGAACGACCTTCCAGGGAGACCATCTATCTCGAGGATCTTCATTCTTAGCTAGAAACTTAAGATGAGGGGCTAGCAACACTTCACCTGATGGAAGGAAATCAATATGATTGGGCTCTCTAGACAGGGCAGACAGTTCGGAAATTCTAGCGCCTGAAGCTAAACTAATTAAGAATAAGGTCTTCCTCAGTAAACTTAAGAATGAACAATTCTGATTATCAGTTTCTGATGCTAATTTAAGGACATCATTTAAGAACCAGGAAACTGTGTGTGGACATTACTGGTATCAAACGAGCACATGCTCTAGGGATTGAGGAAAATAAGAATCTGTTAAATTAATATTAAATCCATGTAAAAACATCTTTTCTCAAAGCTGATTTGGCTGTAGTAATGGTACTAGAGGCAAGACCTTTTTCAAATAATGACCTAAAAAATGAGATTGCTAGGTTAGTTCATTATAGTTGCTTCAGATTCTTTTAAGAAGAGTGCTAATTTCTTAACTGCTGAGTCATATTGTCTGAGAGTGGATTCCCTTTTGTCTGATTCTAGGAACAAAGTGTTAATAGGGTCAATATTAGCATCTTTCTGAGCTGCAAACTTCACCCCTGAAATCCATAAAGCTGGGCATTCTGAACTCTTGAGGAAGCTGACACAGTCTGAGTTTGTACTATTTGCGTCAGTTTTGGATTGGGGATCTGTAAACACCAAGCTTCAGCTCTAGAAGAAGTGGAAACCAGTTGCTCTTCAGCCAATTGGGAGCTACCAGAGCCACCTGACCTTTGAATGTCCTGAGCTTGTGAAGGACTTTCATTTTTTACTGGAGGGAACAGATAGATCCTCCGCCACTTGTTCCAATCTATGGACATTGCATCTGTGGAGTGAGCCAGAGGGTCCAGGTTGGGAGCCACATAACAGGGAAGTTTGTGGTTGCATTCTGTTGCAAAGAGATCTACTTCGAGACCTGGGACCTGACTGCAAATCCATTTGAATGATGTTTTGTCCAGGGACCATTCACCACTCCAGCGGAGTTGTCCTGGATAGGAATCTGCAATGACATTCGAACTCCTGCCAGATGAGTAGCAGACAGATGCCACCGGTGTTTGTTTGCTAAGGAGAATATTGCTATCATAACCTGGTTGATCCAGCTCGACTTGGAACCTCCTGTTTATACAATGCACCACCACTACTGCGCTGTCCAGGACCAGTCTGATATGGATCAGACTGTTTGGGTCGTAGCTTCTTCAAGGTTAGAAAGACTGCCATTGGTTCCAGAGCATTGATATGGAACTGGCGGAACATAGTGGACCATGTCCCCTGAACTTTCTTGTGTTGAGAGTATCCTCCCCACCCGCTTAGGAAGCATCGGTGTGAATCACTAATGCCGGAGGGGGAAATTGAAGTAGGTACTGAATTCGGATAAGCTCTTGACTGTTGTCCAAGGCCGGAGTCTCTTTTTCAAAATTAAGAAATTAGAGACACCTTGTCTCTGAACCTGACGCGTTGGCTCTGGATCCGCCATACCCTGTTTATATCCTTCAGTTTGGTTTTCAGAAGAAGATCCGTTACTGAAGCAAACTGAAGAGAGCCTAAGACTCTTGCTTGGAGTACGGGTTAGGAAGCTTTCTTGTTCTTGAGGAACTGTCTGGTTGCTCTTGGCTATTTCTCTCCGTTTGGCTGGCGGAAGAGATAGTTTGTGTGAACCCAGGTCCCTGGATCCCTAACCATTGAAAGCGACTCTCTCTTACTAGGTGGATTTCTCCCGTTTATTTGGAAGCCTAGTGATTCCAGAAACCGATTACTATGGCTGTTGCTTTCCGGCATTCGCTGGCGTTGGGTGCCCAAATTATCCAATCGTCCAGGTATGCGGCCAGCATGATCCCTTGAGACCGTAGTTGCTGAACTACGGTATCTGCCAGTTTGGTGAAAATTCTGGGGGCTATATTGAGACCGAATGGCATGACCCTGAACGAGTATGCTTGTTTTCCCAGTCTGAACCCCAGATAAGGAGAGAACCTTCGCAATCGGGACGTGATAATAAGCGTCTGAAAGATCTATAGAGGTGGTTACGGCTCCACGGGCAGTAGGGTCCGAACCTGCGAGATTGTAAGCATTCGAAATTTGTCGCATTGAATGTAAAATTTGGACAAACAAGTCTAGAATTACTCTCTGTTGACTGGAACCTTTCTTTGGAACACTGAACAGTCTGCCTTGAAACTTCAAATGCCTCGCTTTCTTTATTGACCTCTCTTTGTAATAGATCCTTCACAAGTCCTTCAGGGCTTTGGATGGTGATTGATGAAACCTGACTAGGGGAGGACCTCTGCTCCAACTCCACCCCAAGCCTTTGGAGACTATGCTGTGGGCCCATGGACTGAAGGTCCATTGGTCCCTGAAATGCTCCTCAGCATGAAGGTAACCTCCCACCTACCTGAGAGATCTCACTGGGCTGGGAGATGGTCTCTTCCCTCCTCTGGAACCTCTGCCTCCCCTCTTCCTTACGGGAGGAGGAGGATCCGTGCTGCCCTGACAGAAGTAACCTCTGGCCCTGGTTCCCTTGCATTCTGGATGGACCGAAAATGCCCCGTGGCTTTCATATGAAGTATTGAAATGGGAAGAGACATCTCAGGGGCAGCCAAGGGACTGATGGGCTGGTTGAACCAGCACGTTCTCTGAGGCTGAGGTTGGGCATGGGAGGTTGAAGGCAGACCAGGGTGCTTCCCTGGACAGCCTGCAAGACAGTCTGAGTTGGGAGCTGTTTAAACTTCTTCTCCTCTTCCCGGAGTTTGGGATGAGTTCTTGTCTTCTCCGTTAGTTTCTTCCTCTTTATGGAAGGCCCCATCGAGCGGAGACTTTGATTGGCCTAGTCGCTAATTTGTTCACCGCATCAACCTCTTTTGGGAAGAGATTAGCTCCCCAGATGGAGCTCTTCATAAGCCTGTTGGCTCATGACGGATAAAGCTGCCGAAAAGATGTGCTTCCGGCAGTTCATCCGAAGGCTGTGATGAAACTCGTGGACAGGTCCTGCTGAAAACCTGCCAAGAGGATTTTGTCAGGACCTGAAACAGAGAGTCTTCGCTGTATACCACCGGTTGCCTCAGCCAGAGTCAGAGAGTTTAAGGACCTGCTAAGCCTGTCCTTAGTCTCAGCTTCAGCCTTCAGGAGCGAATCCGGGATCTTAGGGAGTTGCTCTGCTGAAAAGGTTTGAAGCGCAGTCCGGGTCGAACCTCTTACCCTGAAGGTGGCCGGAGCTCCTCCCAGAACTCAGAATCTCGGGGAAGGCTAGAGGTGGGATCTGTCTCCCGGAGATGAGGAAGGGTTTGCCCTCCATGCTCGTTTGGCTAGTGAGCAAGGCCACCTTTGTAGTGCAAGGTGTTGGGAGAGCCTCCCAAAGAGAACATTGTGAACGCACCCTTGGCCGAGCCTCAATTTATGTTCTCTGCTTGCCACCCCAGTCAGTCTCTCGCAGAGAGGACTGAACCTGGTCCCTCGGAAGATGACAGTCTCCTTGGGGACCTTGTCAGATCGAATCCATGCCTCCTCCAGAATCTGGGGAACCTGGGTAAGGATTTCCAGACCGGGAGGGAAGAACTCAAGTTCCTCCAACCTGTGGGTGCCTAGACCCTCAATGGTAAGGGTACCCTCATGCTGGGGAGCATAAAGGGTTAAGCGCCAGGGATTCCCCATCGAAGGAGGAAGGCTGGAGGTGTCCCTGGGACAGAAAGGATCCAAAGGACTGGCCGCTTGGTGCATGAACCCTGAGATCAAGTTCCATCAATCACTTAACCTGCTGTGACAGGGAAAGATCGAGGCGTTGGAGGATGACAGCTGAGATGAGAGTTGTGACAGCTTGTCGTCAACTCTCCTGTCGAGCTTCTGCATAAGAAGCTCCAAAAAAGCTTTTACATCAAAGGAAGGAGGGGAATCTCTTTACTCTGTTTAGCTCTTGATCCCTTCCCAGAGGTAGAGGCCTTGCTCGTAGATGGCACGGGGTTAGGAGCCCGTGGCGTCTTGAGGAAACCCGGAGCGGACTTTCTGGGTTTTCAAGGTCTTTTTCTTTATTGATTTTACCTTAGGGATGGTAGACCTTGCACTAGTCCATAAGGCAAGAGGATTTCAAATCCCTGAAAGAGGAAGCAGAAGAAGAAGGAGAGCTGAACAAGTAATCACCTGCCTCACTTACCCCCTTACCTGCCTGGAGATCCAGGTCTGGCGTTCATGGGCTCCAAATTCCAGGCATTCAACGCCAACAACATCTTCCGTAACCTCTCCGCATGCAGCCGTTTCCTCCTGGGAGAGTTGGGTCATCTCCCGGATCCCAGCGATCAAACCGCGTACCACTGAGTCCGAAACTGACGCTGAGATCCAGGCGCTGGGGAAGAGAACACTGCAGATTTCCTCGGAAAGGACATAAATAGGCTTCCCTGCAACCAGACGTTCCTCCCAAGAAGCTGCTGACCCAGGTCTTGAGGGTCAAGAGCTCGAAGAGTCTCGGGAGTTCTACAGTCAACCTGAAAGAAGGAGAATGTCACTAACAAAATCTCCTACTATAAAAGATATCTTCCAATTATCCACAAGAGACGTAACTCAAGGAACTATGAACCGAACTGAAAATTTCGACCTTACCGATTCATCCAGAACCCGCTCATAGAATTCGTAGCACACTCACAACCATCCAGGGTGCCAGACGACTCAGATCCCCCACGTGGACGGTGCACCCGGGTGGGACCTACAGACCTCAACCCACTGGTCTGTTGGAGGACTTGGTCCGTACACCCCTGCTCCTGACAACGCACCACCTGTAAGTGGATGGGTACATGAGTATGCTAATAAGGCACGCCCAAAGCAGTCTTAGGATAATAAAGATTGACTGGGCATGCAAAAGACTGGTCAGACCCGCGGAAAATTCCACCGTACAATGATGAGGTCAACCAGCTAATACATGACAAATAAAATAAAAATAAAAATAAAGCGGGGGGACCTGTCTGCTTAATCCGGGGGAAACAAGAGGTCCGCCAATAACATTGCGTCAATAAATAACAAGTAAATACAGTGAGTGGTTTACTTAAGATTAAACAGTCAAAGAGTTTCCGCTTGGTGCGGGGGAGTCCTGTACGTTCGTTGATACAGTGACGGGCGGAGGAGGTGTGGTGAGCACCGACCGACCACACACCATACCCACCGGATGGTATTAAGAAAGGAGGGTAACAGAAAGCCCGACTACCTATCGGAAAACATAAATAAACTAGTCAAGGAAAAATAGATACCTGGTAAGGAACAAAGTTCTAAATGAATAGAACAGAGGATAAACACTAGCGGACATGTGAAAATGAGACAGAAGACAGTCAGGTGGAGAACTCTACTGGCTAACAGAACAATATTTTCCCCAAAACTGGCGATTGTCCTGAGAACGACACCTGGCTGGGAAAAACATTCATACTGACAGCTAGGGAAGGGAGGGGACAGGCCAATGGAGGGGGGACCCGTAGCAGCGGCCAGGGAGTGAGAGAGCACCCCGGACGCCATGAGGCCACCCTTCTCTCTCCTGAGGGGTCAAACATGTATGAACAGCACGGAAGAAGAGAGGACAGGGGACCTCAAAGGCCAAAGAGCGCAAGGAATGGTAAACAAGGTATGGTGGCCAGGAGTGGGAGGCACCCCAGACACCAGACAAGTTCTCGACAGGGTGCCAGATCGGTTAAGATTGGAAGCCCTGGGTAGAGAGAACAAGGAGAACCAATCAATGCGGGGAAAGGGGTAAGGAATATAGGCTATTAACGGAAGGATCAGGGCTAGAGCGCTTCAAGCCTTGGTAAGTTAACAAAATATGTCAGCGAAAATTAACCAAGGGGGAAGGTGGTAGGAGAGGGGGAATCCACATGAAGCTGGAATGCTGCCCAAGACTTATTTTACAAGGGTAGGCTTCGAAAAGAGACCCTCGCTATTTCAGCTTAACCTTACTAGGACTCGGAGCCCACACAGAAAGGCCAAAACAGGGAGAGGAGGCAACGCCCAGGCCTGACACCCATCCAAGCAACAAACATCAGGGAGCGCATAACATGAGGCCCTCCTACACACCTAACCTTCCTCCCAAGGAAGAGAACCGATCGACCCAATAGCTACTCCTAGGCTAACCTAACATACCTGCCAGCTGCCAGGGAGGTTAGCTCAGGAGAAATAACACGGTATCTAACAGACTAGCCTATAGAGTTAACCTCACAAAAATGTAAAATAAATAATAAAATCAAATATAAATGACATGATGTAGAAGGGTGAACCAAACCCAACGATATGATCACATGGAAAATTGAGCGACCTTCACTAAAAATAACAACAAACAAAATCCGTAAATATCTAAATCATCCGTAATCGCTAGACATAAAATGAAACTAATAGGCATAACTGTACCATCTCAAATAAAATACCCAAAAGCTGGAGGAGGTGAGGGTCCTCCCTAAAAACAAATAGGACTGATTAAAAACGGATAGGCCCGAGGGGGAAACTTCACAGCCTAAACGACAAAGGGACCGCACTTCCCCAGGAAGGGTAACAAAACTAAAATAATTAAACCGATATGAATTATGTTCTCTATACATAAAAACATAAGAGCATAAATAAGAGCATAAATAAATGGAAGGGAGCGCTACTTGCAAAAAAAGTTCCCGTGGAGACTGAAGGTCACATGAGGCCGGGAGGAAGTTTCGGCGAGGATTATATGTCCCCTAATTATAAAATTAGGAGGAAATAAGGAGCCCCAACCGCCTAAAATAAAAGAAAGAGATGGTACTCAACTTAGGGAAGATACATCCTGAGATGAAGAAGCCATACTTCAAGAAAAAGGCACAAAATATGTGCACCAACCAAAACACAACGGAAAAGGACTCGTGCTAAAATGGAACGCAGGTGGCGCTGGTTTGTTGATAGTCCGCGAGTGGTGCGGGCGTTGTATCGGCACCTCGCTCTCGGGGACTTTTGACATTGGGAATGTCTACAGGGCGGAGGCCTGTGATTGTGACAATCTCACCCTTTCATATACACGACTCCATTTTATGGAGCTCGCACTGGGGGTAGTAACTCCAGCTTGCATTTAGCTTTTTTCTCTGGTAGATTTAGCAATGGATTTACCTAGAAATAAGTGCTGAATGGTTATTTCACCGGGTGACACAGGTCGTATAACCCAGAAATGACATTTTTATGATAAAATAAAGTTTTATATATACTTAGCACGTAGCTACATGATCAAAGCCCTTCCTCTTCCCCTCTCATGGGCATAGGGCATAAACATTCTACACTGTAAACTTGTACCTTATTTCCCGAAAGTGGGCGGGTTTACCTACACCAAAATATTTAAACACTACCATTTAATTTTCAAATTTAAGCTGCCAATAATTGAAACATAATAGCTATGTAGTTACCTGGTAAGTATATAAAGAACTTTATTTCATCATAAAAATGTCATTTTCTAGTGTCAGGCACATCAAATATTGAAGTCAGTAAAACAACCATTTCTTTTTGATTGACAAAGATGATTCTTCATGGCTACAAGAACATTCCCATTGCTCAGGCATTTCAGGTAAAAGTTATGGGTCATGGGATTGAGGTTGTTTCAGTATTCTCAGCTTACGGAATTTTGGCCCTTTAATGTCTGCAGGCCATGCTTAATTGCCTCGTAAAGGAAATGCAGCTGCCTTCTCAGTCTTATTCCTCTTCATCTCTCCTCTTTTATGAGCATAGATCTCTGTGGTTGCACTTATCGAAGGGGATAATAATATATATTTTTAGCTCGTCTCCCCTTTTTAGCCTTCAGAACTTGTTTGTGGATCAAATTCACAAAGCAGTTCTTTTCAGCTCCCCAATTGCAAAAAGTTACAATCCACAAGTCCCACACTTTTTATTAAAAAGCTATTCAGGCTCATGTAAACTGATGGGATTGTGTTTATTTTAAAAAGAGGAAAATAGTTTGTGGAAATAGTGAACAGAATACACAGAAGGTTCTTCTGTTGGCCCCAGTAGTCTTGTGGCAAATCCAGACAACACAGGAGAATGACTGGCAATCACTGGTGGTGCTGGGAGCCACAGATGTGTATCTCTGGGTATTATCACATAGGTAGGCTCATGTACAGTAAACATATTGGTTTGTATTAAAAAATAGAATTAATTTTGTTACAAAAAAATTTATATTTATCATAGTGTTTTAAGCCATAGGAAGCACTTACTAATGTATTTAGAATTGTTTTTGTTTAGTTACAAGTAAAATAGCATATGAATTGATTATATTAAGAAGATGATTTCTTTAGGTTTTGAGTGTGCGTGGGGGTGGTACTCTCGGTGTTGTTGTAAGAGGTGTTGGTAGGGATCACACTTTCAGAATGGAAGATCGTGGCACAATTTCTTCCCTCAAGTTTTCTCCTGATCATAATGTCTTGGCACTACAAAGGAGCAAGAATGCTGTGGTAAGATTTAAGAAGTTTAGTCTGTTTCATTATTTCCTACACCATATGCTTATGATGTTTCCTTTCAAATTTTGTAAACTAATTAGTACACAAACTTCAGTATGTATGTTTAGTCATGATTTCTAACAGAACAGTATTTTTTTGTAATGTGAGACAGTCTTAGTGCTACTTATTGTTTAAAGCAAGAACCTGTAATTAGTATTTACAATGAGAATGAGAAATTCCTCATAAGAGGGGATTCTTGTGTGACACCCCAGAAGCTGTAACTTCACGATCTGTTATTCAAATGGTAAATGTGTGTACTATATTGAGTTCTCTTCACCTGAGTTTCCCTATTCTTTGCTTACCTCGACTTTGGTGTTAGTATTTTTTGATAGCGTAGCCACTGTTTCTCACCAAAGGAGTTACACTCTCATGGTCCCTCCAGGGCTCTATAAGGCAGACCAACCAATCTCAAAAGGATTATCTTATAGTTGGTCTTGGCCAGAATAGTGCTTGTTGGCACAGTGATAGAATATAAAGAACTCAGGACAAGAGGGTTCTATCTCCTGTCCACTGACTACTATGGTTTTTACATCAACCTACTCGCACAGATGTGACAACAGTGAGCATGTTGGCTATTTTCCTTTTTACACTCTGGTCTGTTCCAGAGTTCACTTATCCCCAGGGTTTGCTTAGAAAAATTCGATCATAACTTTGAAGTTTAGTACATAGTTTTAAGACCTAGTGAAGAGTTTTAGTTCCTTAAAATTTTAAGGAGTTGGCTTATGCTTGTCAAAATTGGGAGCCAGTAGGTCTTCTGCAAGGTGAGAAGTTAGGATTAGATTGCTAGGCGACGCTGTAATTGCTGTGCTGTTTTTTCCTGTCTAACATGTGATATTAGACAATTTTGTTATTAAAACTCATCCGTCATTTAGTTTTTTGAAGATTGATAGATAATTTGAGGTTACCAAAAAGGTAAATAGGGGTAGCCTAACTTCTTGTTAATGAAACATATCCATGATAGTAGTTCCCAGTCAAGGTAGACTTACGAGCCTTGGTGGTTACGAAAGACCAGTATAGGCAGTTCCTGATTTAAAAGCCCATCTGGGGGTTCCGTTCTAGCACCTGCAGGAGGAGGGTGAAGAAAAATCAGCGTAAAATGGTCATTGTTGAAAATTCTAAGAAAACATTACTTTTAATCCTTTGGATGCCTTGAAAATGACATAATCTGCATATTTAATGGTTCAAACACGAAATGTATACCTTAAACTATCAACCTACACCAAATATACCTTAAACTACTGTATCATCCTAAAACACTTTAATATCATTTCAAGGTAATCTTACAACATTGCCCATAGAAATATATGGCTTACAGCTAGACTGTTGTTGTTGAGGTTGTTAAACTCAAGTCCCCCCACATTCAACCAGAGCCATTTTCTTTGAGTATTGAAGCTGTCCTATTTTCTGGATCGGGGTCCCGTGTCACCCGGTGAAATAGTCCATTCAGCACTTATTTCTAGGTAATTCCGTTGCTAGATACCAGAGAAAGCTAAATGAAATGCTGGAGTTACTACCCCAGAGCGAGCTCCACTAGATGGAGTCGTGTATGGAAAAGGGTGAACTACAAAAACACGGAACCTTATCCTATAGAGATTCCCAATGTCAAAAGTCCCAACGAGAGAGGTGCCGATACAAGCCCATGCACTACTCATGGACTGTATACAAGGCAACACTAGCCGCATTCCATTTTAGCACGTTTTTTCGTTCACACGTAATTTCGTTCACACGTAATTTCGTTGTGATCCTTATTTTGTGCTCTATTTTGGATTTTTATGGCATCCTCGCAAGGTTCTTCTTCAATTACTTGAGTACCAGTGTTTTGTTGTTTTTTAGGCGATTGAGGCTTCTTATTTTCCTTTAGTTTAATAATTAAAGGGATTTATACGCCTGTCTCGATCTCCTCTCACGCTGTCTCTTGACCTCTCTTGGTCTTGGGTCGGCATGTTTGTTTTGTGTTTTTATTTGTATCCCTTTTTATTTGGGATATTTTACCATTAATGATCCCTAACTTTAGTGGGTTTGATTAATTTTTGTTTGTTCTGTACCCATTTACTACGAAGTGCTGTTTAGCGTTTAGGCTCTGAGCTACCCCCTCGGGCCCATTCGCTTTTTATCATGGCTTCATTACGAGAGTGATTTTTATTACGGAAGTGATGTTTAGCGTTTAGGCTACGAGCTACCCACTGAGCCCATTCGCCTTTATCATGGCTTCATTACGGGAGTGATGTTTAGCGTTTAGGCTACGAGCTACCCCCTCGGGCCCATTCGCTTTTTATCGTGGCTTCATTACGAGAAGTGTTGTTGAGCGTTTAGGCTACGAGCTTCCCCCTCGAGCCCATTCGCTTATTATCATGGCCTCATTATGCTTTGTTTTTGTCACTCACTTCTCTTAGCCTTTGGGGATCTTATTTTCATTGGTACTGTTACGGTTTTTACTTTGTTTTTATAATTTTGTTTATTTTGTGAATTTTGTGTTCCCTTCCTGGTCAAGTGCTGTCTTGCTGTTTAGGCTACGTGGTTCCCCCTCGGGCCTATTCGCTTCTTATTTTGGCTTTATTTTGCCTTGTTTTAGACTCACTTCTCTAGTGTATGGGAACATGATTTTCATTGTTACATTTAATTTTTGACCTTGTGCTTGGATGCTTTTGAATTTTGTTAATTTTGGGATACTTTCATTTAACTGGAGGTCGGTCATGTCCCTTCACATCCATGTTGTGTTGGGCCTGCCTATCCTCCTACATGTACCTTATAGACAATTTTGTTTTATTATGATTTTTTTTTTTTGAGTTATTGGTAAGCCTTTACCCCTCTCCTAGGCTTCCTTCCTTTGCATTGCAGTTAGGTTAGCCTAGGGGTTGGCTATAACACTTTTTCCCTTCGGGGAAAAATTCGTTAAGGAGGGGACGATCTCGATCTGTACGTATGAGTTTCATGTCGGTGATCTCGTTCTGTACATGTGTGTTTTATGTCTGGTGCTTCCCTTTGTTTGGTTTTGGCTTGGATATATTGCCTACGTCCACCCTCTCCCTGTTTCGGCTTTTCACTTAGGCTAATGTTCCTAATAAGTTAAGCTGGAATAGCGAGGGTTTACCTGCGTAGCCTATCCTAGTTCAATCCTTCTTTGGGTTGCTTACCAATGGTGACCGGGAGTGCTCTCCCCACTCCTGTTCACACTTCTTTTACCGACTATATATATGTTATTTGTGGTTTCGAGAGTCCCCTTCTCTCCCTTTTATCCTTTGCTCTCTCTCCCCTTGGTTTGTTTTCAAAGTTTGTTAACTTTCCAAGGTTTGAGAGCAATTATCCTTATTTTATGTTGTAGCCTAAATCCCCTCCTCTGCATTGATTGATTGTCCCTCGGTGTGTCTGAGTTGGCACTCCACCTGGACCTGGAGGTGACCAGGAGTGCTCTCCCCACTCCCGTTCACACTCCTTTTATCTTTCATTGCTCTCCTGGCCGTAGAGGTTTTTGCCCTTCCTCTCTTTTTCTCTCGCTCTTGTCGTGCAAACACAGCTTACATAGCGGGGATCTATGAGAATCTCTGGGCGCCCGGGAGTGCTGTCCCACCCCTGGTCGCTGCTTTGGGTTACCAACCTCCTGGCCTATCCTTCCCCCTTCCTTTTACGTCGACTATTTCCCTTCGTGGTGCTTCCTACATGTTCGCACCTCACTGTTGGGATCTCATCCTACGAGGCCAGTTAGCGTTCTCCACCTAACTGTCTTCTGCTTTATTTACTTTTCGGCGTTCCCCTCCTCTTTGCTACTACCTGTTCGGTGTTTCGTTATCTTGTTGGGCGCTCTCCTTGCTTACTGCTGCGGCGGTTTTAGTGTTTAGCGGTCGGCGTTTATTCCCCACACCGCTATCACTTGTTCAGGATATCCCCTCCGGGGTTTTCCTCTCTTGGCTCGAGTCGCCCACTTCCAACAGTTCATAACCTTCCCACATTTTATTCAAATATGATCGCTCGAATGTTCCGTTGACTCTGTTTTTATGTCTATGAGTTTTGTCCTGTTAGCCCGGTTTTCTCTTCGGTTTTCTCCGGGGTTTTCCTGGTCTGACTAGGCTATGGCTGCTACGGTACTCTGCTCCGCATCCGTTCCAGCATGCCCTTTTTCTCATACGTTTTCGGCTGGTTTTGTCAAGTGCAGGAATGCTCCGCTATCCTGCAACAAACCAGCGGTCACGGAGTCTATAGCTCCCATTCCGGTGCGCAGTCTGTTTTGGATTTATAGTTTGGCACGGAAGGTTATGAAGTACGCTATGCTCTCCTCGAGCAGACTTCTTGATGAACCCGTAGATTTTATATATACCTGTCGGTTTCGTCTCCGCCAAACTCCGCCTCATGTGACTTATTCTTGACTCGAAGGTTGTAAAGTGCGCTATGCTCTCTCCGAGCAGGCTACTTGATGAATCCGTAGGTTTTATTTACACCAGTCGGTTTTATCGCCGCCAAACGCCGCCTCCTTTGGCTTATTATTAGTCGTTTGGCACCCGGCAGATTGCGTTATGCGCTATGCTCTCCCGAGCAGGCTACCTGATGAATCCGTGGTTTTCATATATACCTGTCGGTTTTACCTCCGTCAAGCTCCGCCTCATGTGGCTTATTAATAGTCGCTCTTTCGGCGATAAATCGGTAGGTTTCACATATACGCCTATCAATTTCACTCCGCCAAACTCCGTCTCCAGGCGGAATTCTCGTTAATTCGGTAGGTTTCATATAAACCTATCGGTTCTCCGCCTCTTGTGGCTTATTAATAGTTAATCTTTCGGTGTTTGGGCTCTCTCCGGGCGAGATTCTCGGTGGATCGGTAGGTTTCATATACGCCTATCGATTTCCTCCGCCAAACTCCGTTTCCGGGCGAGATTCTCGGTAAATTGGTAGGTTTCATATACACCTATCGGTTTTTCCTTCGCCAAACTCCGTCTTATATAACTTATTAATAGTTGTTCCTCCGGTGTCTGGGGTCCTATTTTTCCCCTCCTGGAGGCCGGCCGCAAGTCTCGTAACTCTTAAGCTTCAAGTTAATTGTTTACGGAGAGTTTTCTGAAGACGTTATGCCTTCTGTCTCGTTCTCGGACCTGTGAACATCGTCCCGGAGCGATAAGTAGGTGCGGGAATAATTGAGGCAAACCTTTTCCGCTTAGCTCGGAATTAGGTGAGGCAAACTTTTCCTTTAGGGGATTCGTTACCTTCTCATCCCTTTTCGACGGTTTCTGGTCTACCGTTCCACAAAAAAAAAAAAAAAAAAAAAAAAAAGAGGACCTTTTTTTTTTTTTTTAAACCAACAAGACCCGCTCCGGGGCCCCCTCAAGGACGTCTCGGATCTCTAATCCGGTGCCATCTACGAGTTTGGCCTCGTCTTCTGGAAAGGGACACGGCCCAAGCAAAGCAAGGCGGTTACCCCCTTCTTCCTTTGTTGAAAACTTTTTTACGGGTCTCCTTATAAGGAGCTCGATTTGAGGGTCATTGTCAACCTATTAAACTAACTATCTACCTCATGGTCCATGCCTTCCCTTTCCCAGGAGCTTAAATCCCAAGTGATTAATCTCAAGACTCATTGTCAATGGATCACCTGTTAAGTCCTGCTCCGTTCCGGAATTCTATC
Organism: Macrobrachium rosenbergii; assembly: GCF_040412425.1. NCBI lineage: Eukaryota > Metazoa > Arthropoda > Malacostraca > Decapoda > Palaemonidae > Macrobrachium > Macrobrachium rosenbergii. The sequence goes on along the minus strand of NC_089746.1, from coordinate 2,670,539 downwards.
GTTCCGGACATCTCCACCTCTTTTCCCCTCCAGTCTGGGGAATCTTGGTGCCTTCCCTTTATGCTTCCCAGCATGAAGGCACCCTCCTGTCGGGGGTGTGGGCACACGGAGGTTGGTGGAAGGGCATTTCTTCCCTTCCGGTCTGGTATCCTCTTATCCGGGTTTTACCAGACTGTCAGAACGAGCATGGCATCTGTCTGGCAGGATCCATAAATGAGCCCTCAGCTAGGGCTGGACACATCGTCTCCTGAGAACTCTAACGGAGTGGCAGGCGGAGAATCCCAAGTTCACGCCAGTTGTGGGGTCTTACTGTGCTCTCTTTGAGAGCCCTGTTTCTTACCCCTTGTGCTCCGAATGTAGCCCCTCTTATCAACAGGCTTGTTTTGAAAATGTATCGCTGAGGCATTTCCGGGAGACAGATATCACAGATGCATTCACAGTGAATCTTCTAACCCCAGGCTACGCTTCTAATTTATTCAGCGTACCAGCTCCTAAGCTTCCGGAGTCAATTTTCGGAAGCTGAAACAGGTGTAAGTCAGGCTTGCCCGTTCCGCCTTGAGCTGAAAAATCTTATGAACAGTTTCACCTGGAGAATTAATCTTTTCCCCAGGTGGGCGTTATTACGGCCCGTCTGGGGCTACTATTGTAACCCAGAGCCTCCGTTCTCATGGGTGTCTACCCTTCGAGCAGAAACGGTCTGATCTTGCCGGGACCTGCCCCAAGTCCGGCAAGAAGTTCATGTAGTTCAAGAGCCCCCCTGCTCAGGCGGTGGTGTAGGCTCTTCAGGTCTCTGCCCCTAGACAGCCGTCAGCTCTCACTCCCAGCCTCCACCTCGATGTGTGCAGGTTCAGCCAACACATCAGCCCCTTGTAACACCCCCGTGTGTCTCTGCCTCCCCCACGTGCCCGCCGGAGTTTTCTTTGCTTCATACGAAAACTTAAGGACAGAATTTTCACTAGACATTTGGCCAGAGGCTCTGACCCTCAGGGTTATCATAGGAGCAGGGATGCATCCTACTCCTCTCCGAGAAATTGGGAAGGCATTCGCTTCACGGGAAGCAATCAAGCCTCCTCCCTGTAGTATTTCTCATATGGGTGGGAGGCTGTACCATTTTCGGGGCCACTGGAACTTCAGTTCCTGGGCCCAGAGTATAGTTATCAGGGCCCAGGGTGGGGCTGGACTGTTGTCCCCCCCCCCCCCCCCGCAATCAGGTTCAATCAGCCTCCGGCCAGAGTTCTGGGGGTCTTTGTGAATGGCCTGTCAGGATTTTTCAGTCTGCCAAGGAAGTTCCCTTCCACTGGAAAATTTTTCCGGGCGTGTCCCGTTTGTTTTCCTTATTCATGCGGCAAGTCTCGGTTGCTTACAGTCTTGTGGGTTCGGATCCTACTGCGCCGTGGAGCCGTAACCACCTCTATAGACCTTTCCGACGCTTCCTTTCACATCTTGGTTGCAGAAAGGTCCTATCCCTTCTTGGGATTCAGACTCGGGGAGCAGGCGTACCCCTTCAGGTTCATGCCCTCCTCAATGCGGCTCCAGAGTCTTTGCCAGTTTGAACAGTACTGTAGTTCAACAGCTCCGGTATTAGGAGGCTATGCTAGCTACATATCTAGTTGCCTGGCTCATTTGGGCACCCAGCGTCGGGAATTGCCTGAGGGCGCCGGTCATTATAATCGGTTTCTAGAGTCTTTGGGCTTCTAAGTAACCAGGAAGGAATCCCACCTGATTCAGGAGGGTAGCCTTCCGTAGTTATGAATCCAGTGGAAGTGGAAAGAGATAGCAAGGACATCCTATCATTTCATCATCTCAAGCATACCTCTCCCCGTGCCCAAGAAAAGGTCCTGGGTTTTCTCCAGTTTGCTTCAGTGACGGTTCTCCTTCTGAAGTCAAAGCTGGAGTTTATGACCGGGTATGGTGGAGTCAGGGACGTGTCTCCTGATTCCTCCTGCTTGAATAGTGGCCTCCGGCCTTGCACAACTGTCAAGTGCTTACCGAAGTCAGTTCCTCTCCAGCTTTCCCCTCCGGCCTCAGTATTCCACACCGTCACCTCTCTGGGCGGGTGAGGTGGATATTTTTTTGGCCCAATGAAGTACATGGTACTTAGTCGGTCACGTTCCGGCAGTTCCATATCAACGCTTTGGAGGGCGGTGACAGTCTTCCTGTCCTTGGGAAACTTCTTCCCCCCAAGAGGTTTCCTTTTAGGCTGGTTCTGAACAAAACAGCAATACTGCGCTGCGTAAACAAGTGGTTTTGGACTCGAATTGCTTCGTTCAGGTTATGGTTCATTCTTCTCCATAACCAACAGATGCAGGTGCTTCTGTCTACCACCCTTCTCGTAGGGGTCCAAAAGGTCACTGCTTTTTCCCTATCCAGGGCCTCCCCCCTGGTGTCGGAATAGTCCTTAGACGGAGCGTCATTCAGGTAGCCTTGTGACCTTTTCCTGGGCCTGGAAGTAGGTCTGTTTGCAACCCAATTCAGCCACAACTATCAAGCTGTCCCGTCTGGTATAAACTCAGCCTGCGTCAGCCCCCTCAAACTCTGATGTCCTGGCTTTGTGGTCTTTGTGAATCTTACAGTTTAGGAGGAAACTGATATTGGTCCTGTTATTACTGTTTTCCTGAAATCAGTTAAGGGATCCTACTCTACTGCAGTATGGTTCTGCAGTTAAGTAACTAGCACTCTTCACATAGTTTTCGGCTACAGTACTGATGCGGCCGCATTGGCCTCGAGGAAAGTGTTTTGTTGGAACCAGACTCACAGGCCCTTAACTTTCATCCCTAAGGTCTGTGTTCGTCTAAGAACAGTACTCCGTCCACATTCGGTTTCCTGGTCTTTGAGTAATGTATCGGAGTTAGCTTCGGTAACCAACAATCATCTTGTTCTTTCCTTTCCTTGTTAAGGAAGTCCCAAAAATTTTTAATCAGCTTAGCTTCTAGTGTTAGTCTTCCTGTACTGTCTGCCCTGTCTGGCGGAACCAATCAGTTTGGTTTCCCCTCATCAGGGGTAGTGTTGTGAATTCCTCACCCTAACTTTCTATCCTCAATTGAAGGTCCTCATTTTTGGTGGTCACCTTGGAAAGTACTCCCCTTTTACAAGGTCTGTTTCTATGTCCAGTTTTCTCCTTTCAGGCTTTTTTAGACAGGCCCTCGCAATTTTGTCAGGTCCTCTCCTTTAAAAAAGGGGGGGGCAGGGTCTGCTATTAGGCAGGAAGTATTTTCTTAATACAAGCCTATGCAGGTGCTATTCTAAGCTCATGATCTTAGACGGTGACCACTTACATTATTTTCATTACATGAACTTAGAGGACCTTACTAATGTTCAGGGTAGAATTCTTCTAGTTTTCAACGTTTCTATTTAAGTCTTTAATAGCATAAGAATGATGTTTATTTCTCTGTTACTATTTCACTGGGTGACACGGGACTGATCCAGAAAAAGGATTTTGACAAAGGAAAATCTATTTCTGGAGAGGGGCCCGTGTCACCCGGTGACCCACCCTGTTTTTCATTCTCTCCCTCCCTTGATAAACTTCATTCTAGTGAGGTGGGTGCTAACATGGAATGCGGCTAGTGTTGCCTTGTATACAGTCCGCGAGTAGTGCATGGGCTTGTCGGCACCTCCTCGTTGGGACTTTTGACATTGGGAATCTCTATAGGATAAGGTTCCGTGTTTTTGTAGTTCACCCTTTTCCATACACGACTCCATCTAGTGGAGCTCGCTCTGGGGTAGTAACTCCAGCATTTCATTTAGCTTTCTCTGGTATCTAGCAAACGGAATTACCTAGAAATAAGTGCTGAATGGACTATTTCACCGGGTGACACGGGCCCCTCTCCAGAAATAGATTTTTCCTTTGTCAAAATCCTTTTTCTTTTTACAGAACAAGGCAAACACTAGGAAAAATGTTAGGAATTCACAAGTTCAGTATGTACTTAAATACATTGAAAAAAAATTTTTATGATATGCTGTGTTTACTTTAATATTAATATCTGAATATTAGTAAATAGTTTTTTTATATAAGTAACTTAACCAATGATTACATAGCTGTTAGTTTCACTCGTTCGGCAGCTAAAATTTTGACATTCGCGGTTAGGCTACTTTGTTTTGGGGTAGGTGATGTGCCCCGACCCACTTTCAGGGGAAAGAGAGAAACAACTTAGCAAAGAGCTTAATTTGTTTCTGCTGGCTGATGGTTGAAGTCCAGTGGTTGGCAGCAGCTTTAATTTTGGAATTCACTTTTCTGGTTGTTGTTTCATTGGCAATTGCTGAAGTATTCTTCTCTTAGTAGCCTTTCGGCATATTCAGTTAGTGATAGGTTGTCTTTATTGAAACCTTATTGTCAGATTACAACTTTTTTCCTGATTTGGACTTGTTTTTGGATTTTCACAATGTCTGACTAGTGTTTCTAGCTTTAGGTATTGCAGCAAAGGCTGCAATACACGTCTGACTAAAGAATCATATGACTCTCACACAATGTGCATAGAATGCAGGGGACAGACATGCTCTGTTGATTTCAGATGTTCAGAGTGTGCCGATTGGGACATAAAAAAGTGGAAGACTTTAGATTCTCACTAAAAGAAACTTGCTAGGGACAAGAAAAGGAAAGCGACCCTAGGGAAAATAGTGTCATTAGCTAGTCAAGAATTATCTGTCGCTAAATCAGATTCTAATGTTCCTTTAATTTCAGTGAACCCAGTTCTAACCTCTATAACTATTCAAACCTCTCCTTTACCCAGCTCTCACATTTCCGAACCCAACCCCATGGCCAGCCTCGAGTCGAAAATCAACAAGAGATTTGAGTTAATAGTGGAGTCAATTGCACAGTTAACTTCTTCAGTGAAACTGCTTATGGATAAGAAAGGTGATTCAGAGCACCCTGTAGCACCCAGTGCTAGTGAAGTGTTGGTGGAGGAGGTGGCTGCTCATCCCGCCAATTCTCGTAGGCCAAGGTCCCTGGCATACTCCCCCAAAACCTGTGAGGAGTCAAACTGGTAGCCTAAGGGAGGTCGGTGGGGTCTGTCCATGAGTAGTCACCCCCTTGATTAAGCCTGTTGACGTCTCCCTGGCTTCAACCAAGAGCCATTGGAAAGGTCTCTCAGTGGATGTTCATTGTAAGTCGTCTAGCTCTGAGGAGTTAAGTTTCAGGCGTCAATGGCGCTTCGTGGAAAAGTCGCACCCTTTGAAAAGGCGCCTTCTAAGAAGAGTAAAGATCCTGAGCTCCCCTCATGTAGTCACTGGGACAGCCCAGAGCGTTTTTGTTCGAGTAACTTCTTAGCAGAGGATATGCTTTCTTACCAAAATGCCAAGCTTCCCGTAAGCGCTCTTCGTCTTCTAGAAGAACTTCTAAGGAACGTCGTCAAGTGCCTGAGCACCCAGCAGTCTCAGAACTTCCTTTGGAAGTTGAACACCCAGTAGCTTCAAAGTGCCAGATAGTGCCTGAGCGCCCAGTGTCTCCCGTACATGCTCCCAAGTATTCCATCATGTTCTTTGGCACCCGAGTGCTCACTGGCGCCCAAACACCTGAAGGTGTCCTTGCTCCCTGTAGCTACTGACCTTCCAGTAGTTTCAGAGCACCCACTGGCACCCGCATGTCAACCTTCGCGACGTACTTCTTTGATTGTCGCTCCTGCTTCTTCTACGCTGGTCAGAGTTTCGTCTTTTCCACATCCAGAGCCATCAACTGCACAGGTGCCTCTTAGTACTCAGGCCCCATCTTCTGGTATTCTGGCTCCTACAGCTGTCCTGGACCCTATTCAGAGTAAGCTAGACAGCATTTTGAGCCTGCTCAGGAAGGCTCTTCCGCCTTCCCAGACTTCAGCTGATTTGTCATTGTTGCCTGTATCCTCTGACGAGGAAGAGGTAGTGGAACCGGACATGCCTTCGACAGCATATGCCTCTTTGTTGAGATTCCTGTGGGCGGCCTTCCCTAGCTTCTTTTCTCCAGCAACACCTTCCTCTCCTGCTTCGGCTTTTTTAATGGGGTCTCAGATGGCCAGTTCCTCGAAAATACCTAAACTGGTAACTCTCTTCTTCAGCGAAGAAAACGCCGAGTGAAGTAGAAGGATGGTGATCAGAGAAGAAGGACCAAGGTAGAGCTACTTTTAGTTTTCCTTCATCCAGACTTTGGCGAGTAAGTTAACGCTTTTATGCCATAGGAGAAGCTCCTTTCCTGGGTGTTTCTGCCTCCTCCCAGGAGGACCTCTCCAGGTTGATAGATTCGGCCCGGAGATCTGCTTTCACTTCAACGAAAATCATGTTTTCTGCTTAGGAACTAGCTCATCTGTTAAAGAATGTTTTTAAGGTGTTTGAAGTGATGAGCTTTCTAGACTGGGCTGTAGGTGCCCTGGCTCGGAAGATTAGAGAATGTATGGTATTGCCACAAGAGTCCTCTGATGACTGGCTGGGAATTCTTTCCTGTATTGAAAGAGGAATCAGAGATAGTTCCCAGGAGTTAGCTGGCCTTTATACTATGGGTATTTTAAAGAAAAGAGAACTGTGGTGTTCTTTTACATCTAAGGGAGTGATTCCTTCACAGAGATCAGCACTCCTTTTCTCTCCCTTGGATTGGCTGCATCTTTTTCCCCAAGCTACAGTCCTGGGTATAGCTTCTGAGCTTCAGAAGAGTACCCAAGATATTCTTTCACATTATTCAAGATGCCCAAAGGAAACCCCTACTTTTGCTTCCAGATCCACAACACTGCTGCAGATGCATCCCTTTCGGAGTGGCAGACCCAGGCCATATAGTAGACCTTCCTCCAGAAAGCGAGGACAAAATCCTCCATACTCAAGTAGGAGCAAGGCTGGGAGAAGAGAACAGAACCCTGGATAAGCTGTCCTGAGGGAGGGCTACACCATACCCTTCGTGCAGAAGCCTCCTTTAGTCAACACGCTTGTCACATTGACAGCTTACTCACCAGGCTCAAAGAGGTTTGCAGCCCTCTCGCAAGAAGTCGCATCTCTCGTCAAGAAAGAAGCCATAGAGACAGTAGAGGACATTTATTCTTAGGGTTCTACAACTGATTGTTCTTAGTCCCCAAGTTGTCAGGAGGCTGGAGACCTGTATTAGATGTCAGCGCTCTGAATGTCTATGTACAAAAGACAAAATTCAAAATGGAGACAAACCAAACAGTTCTAGCATCCATTCGCCAGGGAGAATGAATGGTGTCCATAGACATGCAGGATGCGTACTTTCACGTACCAATCCATCCAGATTCGAGGAAGTACCTCAGGTTTATTTTCGAGGGCAAGGTGTTCCAGCTTCGGGCCCTATGCTTATGTCTTTTGACGGCCTCCCAGGTTTTCTCCAGAGTACTGGCTCCCCTCATGAAGTGGCTTCATCTGATGGGAATCAGGATATCCATTTACCTCGACGATTGGCTACTGTGATCCCAATCGAGAGAACAATGTACAGAGGACCTTCGGAGAACCCTTCTTGCTCAGGATTTGGGCCTTCTGATCAACATGGAGAAATCACAGCTGACTCCTCAGGAGATTCATTATTTAGGAATGAAGATAAACACTTGGGAGTTTTGGGTTTTCCCAGTTCCAAATGGAGTAGAAACCTGCCTGAAGGCAGGAAACGAGATCTTGACTCTAGACAATTGTTCAACCAACAGGTGGACGAGTCTTTTGGGCACCTTGTCGTCCATGGAGTAGTTTGTCTCTCTGGGCAGGCTCCACATGAGATCTCTACAGTACTATCTAAGAGTCAGCTGGAACAGGAAGTGTCTCCAGGATACATCTGTATTTTCAGTAACGTCTGAAATAAAGAAAGACCTGCGCTGGTGGAGTTGCGAAAGAAGGCTAACGGAAGGAAAGTCTCTTCTTCCTCTGAACCCCAGCCTAGAGTTCTTCTCAGATGCATTGGATCTAGGTTGGGGAGCTCTTCTAGGGAGCAAGGAAGTCTCAGGAACTTGGTCCCAGAAACAGTGATTCTGGCATATAAATGTAAAAGAGCTGAAGGCGATACATCTAGGCCTTCAATTCTTCTCCTAAGAGGTGTGCAACAAGACAATGGCAGTCTGTTCAGACAGCACGACTGCCCTGTCTTACATAAAAAAACAAGGGGAACTTGCTCCTTCTCTCTTTATGAGGCAGCAAGAGACGACCTTCTCTGGTTGGACCAGAACGACACACAGTGACTCGCTTCACTCAAGGAAGACTTAATGTTCTGGCGGAAGAATTAAGCTGCCAGAAACAAGTTCTCCCCATGGAGTGGATGTTAGACCCACTAGTATGCCTAGATCTCTGGAAGCTATGGGGAAACTGATGTCAGACATATTTGTGACCTCCAGAAACCATTGTCTCCCTCTGTTCTGTTCGCCAGTCCTGGATCCTCTAGCATGGGTGACGGATGCCATGTTGCAGGACTGGTTGAACATTCAGCATGGTGAGACAGGTATTAAACAAATTTCAGCCACACCAAAATGTATCAATGATTTTGATAGCTCTGTTTTAGCCAGCGAAAAACTGGTTTCCAGATCTGCTCAAACTTCTCTCAGACTTCCCGAGACTGTTGCCTCAAAAGCAGCAGCTACTCAGACAACTGCACTTCAGGCATTTTCATCAAAACCCTGTATACTCTGGCCCTGACAGGTTATAAACTGTCAGGAGATGCTTAGAAAGAAGGGCTTTTCAAAAGCGGCTTCAGACTATTGCCAAATATAGCAGGCAATCTTAAGAACAGGACTATCAGGCAAGGTGGACAATCTTCAGGACATGGTGTAGAAGACAATGTTTCCTCTACTCAGGCCTTTATAGCAGAAATAGCAGATTTTCTGCTATATTTAAGAACAATTATAGGTCTCTCCACTTCCTCTATAAAGGGATACAGAGCCATGTTAAGCTCCATCTTCCGGGACAGAGGAACAGATTTGTCCTTCAACCAGGATTTGTCGGACCTCATCAAGTCCTTCGATTCAGTCAAACAAAGGGAAACTACTTTAATCTCCTGGAACTTAGACATAGTTCTTAGGTGGTTATCCAGTCCCCATTTTGAACCCATGCAGCCTCTCTCTCTTAGAGACCTTACTGGACAGACTCTTTTCCTGGTCGCTGTAGCCTCAAGAAGGATTCCTCCGAACGATAGGTGGTTGTCAACCTGTTGTTTGCCACAAGTTTCAGATGACTACTGTTGCCCAAGTATGTTTGCTTATTCCACAAGGGACCTGGACCATCTCTGTAGATCTGAAGGACGCATACTGGCATGTCCCTATTGCCATTCCCTTCCTAGGGTTTCGGATAGGGAAGGAAACATACAGATCCAGTCGTGCCTTTCAGGTTCAATGTTGGCCCCAAGAATCTTCACATAATTAGGATTAATAGTTGTCCAAGAGCTCTAGAAAGAAGGATTTTAACTGGTGGACTACCTAGACAATTGGCTAATCTGGGAAGCCACCAGAGAAGAGTGCTGACGAAACCTGAGAGTGGTAGTCAGCAGACTCCAGTTAAAAGATTTCATAATAAATAGGAACAGTCCCACCTTACATCCAGCAGACATTTTCTGAGGCTTGGACATTGTTGGGATACTCTTTGCAACTGGCTGTCTCTTCCCAATAGCACTCAAACCCAAATAAGGAAGGACCTGAGAAGATTCCTTGCACAGCCCAGCTTTTCCAGACTGCATTTGGGATGATGCCTGGGCCTGTGGCAGTTTGTATGTGATAGCTCTAATCCTAAGATCGTGACTGGTTATCAGGGGTAGCATTCCTCAAACACTATAGCTATGAGCTCGAGCCAATTTGACTACACTGTGTGTCAGTAAGTTGTGTGGTAAGTCCTGGCCCCATAGGCACTTTAGTGGAAAACCAGGGGTCTCCTTGATGTAGTTGGTGGTCATGCTAAGATATTGCCAGGCAATGCACAATAATCCCACAACCGGACTTAGCCCATTTAGGTGAGTCACCTTAGAACTACCAGGGATAATACATTTATAGGTTTGTGTGTTGTTTCCTGTTCTTTATTGCTAAACCCTAATGGGTATCTGGAATAAAAAAATGTTGATAAATTGTGACTCCACCTTGGAGTGAAATTTTATCTGGGTTGTTGGATTTATTTATTATAAGGAGCTAGTCAGAGTATTTTGTAAGCTCCTTTGGGGTGTAAAAACGACTACACTATAAAAAAACGGGTTTTGATGTAGGAAAACAGGTTTTGATGTAGGAATAATCTATTTTGTTAGCTGCTGTGAATCCTTAAACCAACCCACTTTCCATGATGAAAAGGTATGGGATTGGGAGGAACATTTGCCTTGCACAGACCTGTCATGTGATGAGGTAAATGGCTGACGTATGCACTGTTGTCATGTGTGTGAGAAAGGTTAAGGAAAACCGAACCAGTTGTATTGTAGACGAGGTAGTGCCCTCTTGAGTCCTTTAGAATATAAAGCACTACTCTGGCTGAGACTAACTATAAGAGAATTCATTGAGATTGATGGTCTGTCTGGAGCCCTGGGAAGACCATTAGAGTAACTCCTTTGGCAGCTACCAAAAACAGGTTTTTATATAAGTAACTTAACCCAGTAATTCAATAGCTATTAGTTTCTTTTAACCGGCAGCTAAAAATTTTGAAATTGCGGGTCTGCTAGTTTGTTATGGTAATGGCGACATGCCCCGCCCACTTTCGGGTGTAAGAGAAGGTACAACATAGCGAAGAGCTCCAATTTGTTTCTGCCGGCTGTGGTTGAAGGACTGTGGTTGGCAGCAGCTCGAATTTTGGAATTTATACTTTGTTGGTTGTTTGACTTATCTTCAATTGGTGAAGTATTTAATTTCATAGCCTCTTGGCATAATTAACATAGTGTTAGGTGAATTTTGATCATTGATTGACGACTCTTTGCCCGTTTTTTGGACTTGTATTAGACTTTTCTAGGATGTCTGACACTAGTAATGCTAGCATTAGGTATTGCAGCAAAGGCTGCAATACTAGACTAACTAAAGAATCTTACAACTCGCACACTGTTTGTATTCCATGTAGGGGACAAACGTGTTCAGTAAATATACATTGTGGGGAGTGTAATGACTGGGATATTAAGAAGTGGAAGACTTTAGATGCACATATCAAAAACTAGCTAGAGATGGGAAGAGGAAAGCTATGGCTAGGGAATCTAGTAAAGCTTTAGCTAGTCAGGATTCATCCGCTAAGTTGGATGCAATTGCTCCTGTAATTTCTTCCGATCCCATTCCATCTCCTCCACCTGTGCAACCCTCTCCTTTACCAGCTCTCACGTTTCCGACCCCAACACCGTTGTCAGTCTGGAGCCGAAAATTGACACTCGCTTCGAGCTAATTGGCTCCCAGTGCAAGTGCAGTGGTGGTGGAGTGGGTGGCTGTTCGCCCTGCTGATTCTCCTAGGCCAAGGTCCCTGACATACTCCCCAGCACCTGGGAGGAGTCAAACTGGCAATCTAAGGGAGGTCGGTGGGGTCTGCCATTGAGCAGTCGCCCTCACGGTTCAGTCTGTGATGAATCCCAGACTGCAACCAAAGGCTATTGGAAAGGCCTTCAAATGAGCGCTCATTGTATATCCTCCAGCTCCGAGGATTTGAGTCCCAGATGCGCGCGTGACACTATGCGGACAAGTCATGCCTGCTGAAGCGGCTTGCAATGGAGTTTGAAGGTCCCCTGTTCCTTGCAAGAAGGGCAAGGATTCAGTGTGCCCATCGTGTAGTCATTGGGATAGCCCTGAACAATTCTCTTCTGCTTGTTATGACGACGATCGTAAATTGGTGTAGAGGTGCCTTGTGGCATGAAGACGTTCTTCGTCTTATAAAGGAGCTACTGCATCAGGACTTGCGCACCCAGCACCTTTGTCTCTACAATCAGCGCCCGAGCGGCCAGCAACTAGCACCGAAGCGCCCAAGCTCCCGTTTGCGATTAAGCGCCCACTGGCGCCCATTCACCAACAGGTTTTGTCACTGGCTCCTGTCTCTACAGCGCCTCCCGAGCACCCATTGGCGCCCGCTACTCCACCGCTTCTTAGTAGTGTCGTTTTGGACATTGTTCCTCCTGCAATTGACCTGATTCAGAGCAAACTGGATAATATTCTTAGTTTGCTTCAGAAGGCTCCCCCTACAGCTCAGACAACAGCGTACTTATCGCTTTCTCCTGTCTCTTCTTAGGAAGAGATTGTTCCCGATCAAGATGCGCCTTCATCGGCGTACTCTGCGCTGTTGAGGTTCCTGCTAGCAACCTATCCAAGCTGCTTCTCACCAGCTACTCCCTCTGTTCCTGCTTTGACTTTCTTTATGGAAGCCCCCTCAGTTGATCCTTCAAAATTACCGAAGTTAGTTCTTTCCTCTTCAGCAAGGAAGGCACTGGAGGAAGTAGAAGATTGGTTTTCTGAGAAGAGGGAACAAGGCGAAGCAGTTTTTGTTTCCCTCCTTCCAAATTGTCCAGGTCGAGCTACAGGTTTTATGAGACCGGAGAAGCTCCTTCTCTGGGAGTCTCTGCCTCCTCTCAAGGAGACTTCTCCGGCCTTATCGACTTGACTAGGAGATCAGCTTTCTCCTCAGCCAAAATTATGTTCTCGGCCTTTTTAAGGTGTTTGAAGTGATGAGCTTCTTTGACTGGGTGGTAGGCGCTCTAGCGCGCAAACTAAGAGAATGTTCTTTGTTACCTCAAGAGATCTCATCGGATCTCTTGGGAGTACTTTCCTGTATTGACAGAAGCATTTACAATAGTACACAGGCGTTAGCCAGTCTATACGCCATGGGTATTAAGAAGAGGGACCTTTGGTGCTCCTTTACTTCAAAAGGCGTCACTCCATCTCAGAGATCGGCCTTCCTATTCTCCCCCTTGGACAAGACGTATCTTTTTCTGCTGGCTCAATGGCCGCCAACTGCAGGACGCTCAGCGCCCACTATCAGGCGCTAGGCACCCGCTATTGGGCACTAGGCGCCCACTTCGGGCACTTGAGGCTCACTCTCTGGCGCCTTGGCGTCCGCTCTCAGGCACTCGGCGCCAGTTACTGGGATCCTGGCACCATCTGAGCCATCTCTCTCTCTACTGCTGGCTCCCTCACTTCCTTCTTGTGCCATTGCCAGTCTTGTTTTAGGTTTACAGATGTTAACCTTGTGATAGTGAAGTGTTGTGCAGTGGAGAAGGTGTCTACTCGTTCCCCCATTCTCCTAGACAAAGGTCCCTGTTATACTCCTATATAACCCGGGAGGAGACATACTGGAAGTCCACGGGAGGTCGGGGGGGTTACACATGGGTATTCGCCCCCTCAGTCGAGCCTGTTGCCGGTCCCAGGTATCGACAGACAGCCAGGAAAGGCGTCTTTCTGGATGTGTAGTGGAGTTGGTGGTTATCTGGCCCTATCAGCTCTCTAAACCAGTCCCTACCAGACTCCCCTACACCTGGGAGGAGGCATACTGTCAGTCCATGGGAGTCTGATGGGGTTTTGCCCTCGGATAGCTGTCCCTCAGTCAAACCTGCTGTCTGCAGGTGTCAACGGACAGCCATGGGAAAGACGTCCATAGAGATGTCCTTTTTTCTAGTGATCGTCCAGTGTAGAAAATGCAGATGGTGTTTTGTCCAATGAATAGCAGCTGTTGAAGAGGCATTTTTTCTGATGATCTTCGCTCTTCTCTGCTCTCCTGTGAGCTTTTCGGGGAGCAGGGGTATAGCCCACACCTTATTTCTAATGGGACAGCCTTGTGCTTTTGTCTCCTGAACTTCTGGTGGTGGATCGCCAGTTTTGGTGCCAAGCAGAGCATCAGTGTATGAGCGTTCTTTTTGTCTGCTTCTGTAACTCCCGTTAAGTGCCCGAGCACCTAATAGTGCCCAAACCTTCAGTAGTGCGCAAGTGCCCTAGCTGCTCTTCATATAGAGCTCACAGCACCATATCTTATGCGTCTGGCGCCATCCTTGAGAATAAGTTTGAGCAACGTTTAAATCTGGTAGTGAGTACAGTGGCCCAGTTACGGGCATCAGTGTCAATGGAGGAGGCGGCTGCCTGTCCTGCTGATTCTCCTAGGCGCCAGTCCCTGCCATACTCCCTACTACCTGGGAGGAGGCATACTGGTAGCCCAAGGGAGGTCAGCTGGAACAGGAAAAAGTTTCCGGACTCGTTCGTGTTCCCGATAACGATAGAAATCAAGGAGGATCTTCCTTGGTGGAATTCCAGGAAGAGGCTGTCAGAAGGGAAATCTCATCATCTGAACCCCAGCCTAGAGTTCTTTTCAGATGTGCTGAACCTAGGTTGGGGAGCTCTTTTGGGATTAAAAGAAGTGTCAGGAACCTGGTCCCAGGAACAGCAAAACTGGCACATTAATGTGAAGGAACTACAGGGGATATTTCTGGGCCTACAGAAATACAGGCAGGACAGTAGCAGTGCATTCAGACAACACGACGGCACTGGCGTACATCAAGAAACAAGGAGGAACCCACTCTTTCTCCGTGTACGAAGTGGCAAGGGACCATCACCGACTTCCTCTCTTCTGCTCACCAGTTCCAGATCTCTTGGCATTGGCGACCGATGTAATGATGCAGGATTGGTCCAATAAAGATCTGTATGCCTTTCCCCCCATTTGGGTTAGTGAGGCAAGTCATTGACAAATTCTGGTCTCATCAAAACCTATCCATGATCTTGATAGCCCCCTTCTGGCCAACAAAAGAGTGGTTCCCAGATCTTCTGGGACTTCTTGCGGACTTCCCACAGAAGCAACAACTTCTCAGGCAACCTCACTTCCATCAGTTCCACCAAAACCTGTCTTCTCTGGCCCTAACAGGGTTCAAACTGTTAGGCGACTGCTTCCAAAGAAGGGCTTTTCAAGAGCGGCTGCAGACGCAATTGCGAAGTGTAGAAGACAGTCTTCAGATAATGTCTACCAGGCAAAATGGTCCATCTTCAGGTCCTGGTGCAGACAAAATAACGTGTCCTTTCTGAAACCTCTGTAGCAGAGATAGCAGACTTTCTTCTGCTCCAACGCTTTGCTAAAGGACTTTCCACCTCTACTGTTAAAGGATACAGAGCTATGCTTAGCTCAGTTTTCCGCCATAAAGGAATGGACTTATTGTCGAACCAGGATTTGTCCAACCTTATTAAGTCCTTTGACACCGCAAAGCCTAAAGGAAAACCTTTGCTGTCCTGGAACTTAGACGTGGTCCTTAAGTGGCTTTCCAGTTCACGTTTTGAGCCCATGCAATCTGTCTCTTTAAGGGATCTTACCAGGAAAACTCTTTTTCTGGTCGCCTTGGCCACCGCTAAGAGGTCCAGTGAAATCCATGCTTTAGACAGAAACAGGATTTTCTCAGGGGAATGCAGTTTGCTCCTTTTCCCTAGACTTTCTGGCTAAGAACGAATCGCCATCGAATCCATGGCCTCATTCTTTTATGATCAAGAACTTAAACAAGATAGTGGGTCCATCTGAAGAAGAAAGAACTCTGTCCAGTAAGGACCCTTAAGTTTTATCTTGACAGAACGAAGGACATTCGTGGTACTTCAAGAAATCTTTGGTGTTCTGTGAAATATCCCTCTAGACCCCTGTCTAAGAATGCCCTGGCATTTTTTCTGAAGGATCTGATTTCCGAAGCACATTCCATGGTGAACGAAGACTCACTAAACCCCACGAGATAAGAGCAGTCGCTACGTCTTTGGTGTTTAAGCACAATCTATCCCTTACGTCACTTGTACAAGTGACATCTTGGAAGTGCAAGTTGGTGTTTGCATCGCATTATTTAAGGGATATCAGATATCAAGACAACTTACGATCAGTACAGTACCTTGGGTCCGTTTTACGCGGCTGGAGTGGTGTTGGGGAAGGAAATGTAGAAAGCGATGTTCTTTCTTTAAGCTCTTCTCCTTGCTGAGGGTGCTGAGTTTTGGAGAGCCTGGGAGTACTATGTACTTGGAGTACCCTCCAGTCTTTTGGTTATAGTTGGGGTATTGGTGTTTTTAAGTGGTTATGGTGACTATTTACTCTGGTTATTCTGTGTGGTACTGTGCCCTGGGCAGGGGCATCTTGTTGTACTTTGCTAGCCCTCGGAATTTAGTCCATCGCTACAAAGCACAGTCATCGCTACAAAGCACCCACTGTAGTAGTAGGCCCTCAAGGCTTTACCGCCTCGCCTCTACTGGATAAGATGAGCGCCAACCAGAGGCAGTATCTACCTGTAGCAGCTCTCTTATCAAGTAAGGTTCAACAACATTGATTCAACGTTAGCAAATTTCTGTTCTCAAACTCATTAGTATTAATAATGTTTTGGGGTAGATATGTCCAACATTCCCACCTCCATTTAATGTGGGAATCAGCTATGTAATTACTGGGTAAGTTTCTTGTATAAAAATGACATTTTTTTATAAAATAAAGTTTTATATATACTTACCCAGTAATTACATAATCGGAACCTGCCCGCCTCCCCTCAGTTGGACATAAGGGCATAAACAAATTGAAGCTCTTTGCTATGTTGTACCTTCTCTTACACCTGAAAGTGGGTGGGGCATGTCGCCATAACCATAACAAACTAGCGGACCCGCAATTTCAAAATTTTGAGCTGCTGGTTAAAAGAAACTAATAGCCATGTAATTACTGGGTAAATATATATAAAACTTTATTTCAATATAAAAGTCATTTTTCCTATGTCAGAACCTGTTATTTATGCCATACATCTGGTACTATGCATACACTAGATATGTTTTTATGCTATACGTGGTCTTGAAGGGTTTTGTTTGGGTTGTTTTGACTAACGTAAATTTTCAGCAAATGTCGGGTTCAGGAGCATAACTCTTGTGTAGGTAGAGGAGTAACTACTGCTTTCTTCATTGTAATAAGTGATTTAGATTTGTGTACTGTATTGAATTGTAACTTGTTTGCTATATGTTATTGTAACGTTTGTGGGAACATTTTATATTAAACAGTAAGTATTTTATGCCTGCAGGAGTTGTTAAGCTATAGTGATGGTGAAGTTGGTCCAGGGTGTGTGCAGGAATGCCGAGCCAAAGGTGCCAATCTTTTGGGATTTATATGGACACACAAGGATGACTTAGTACTTGTTACAGATCATGGAGTGGAGTTTTATCAGGTAATGTTTATAATTTTCTAGAATATAGATATATAATTTATAATCAACAAACTTAGTGTTTTACTCTCAATATTGTGTTCGTATAAGAGACAAAATTCGTGATTTGATCGTGTTTTATGCCATTTTATTTAGGAGTTAAATTTTAAGAATTTTTGTGTTGAGTATTCTCCTGTTAAAAGGAGTAGCTTGTTGGCACTATGACATCCTATCTTTATTAGAGTAGCTTGTTATATTGTGAATGTACAATTATCCAATGCATTTTAATTATTTCATTTGCTGAAAACACAATCTTGTCACTTTACACAAGCCTTTCCTAAGGTCAGCAGCTCCATCAGATCCAAAAACAGGAGTCCTCTCATTTGACTGAGTAAGCATCCAAGGAAATTGGAACCCAAGTGGAATTTATCTCCCTCTGCATGTGTTCTGGGAAGGATTGCACACCTAGCCATTTTTCCTTGTATGGTTTAGTAAATTTTGAGTTTTCTTATTTGCTTCCTTCTTCATCAATTTTTCCATTTGAATTTTCGCTTGGATTTTCTGTAGTATGCCTTCGTGTTGGCAATCTTTTTACAGGTAGTTCCCGGTTAATGGCGATCTGATTTTATGGTGCTTGTCTAGCGATGAAAATCGCCGATTTCCGCGTATTGGGGCTGATAATTGGGTATTGGCGCTGATACATACGTAACAGAGGTGCTGATAACTGAAAATCAGCGCTTTTTGGCGCTGATAAGCCTCGAAAATCGCCGAAAAAGCGGTTAGTGGCGATTTTTTGGTTATCATCACACCCTCAGGAACAGAACCCCGCCGATAATCGGGGACTGCCTGTAATTATTTCTTAATGATTGTTATCTTCACTGGCCAGAAGTGCCGTAAGTGCCTTGGTGCTAGTCACTTTTATGTTTACCTGATTTCCTATGAACAGTGTCACGCCAACTACACTCCCTGACAGTGCTCATTCATCAGTGGGCAATAGATCATTCAGTGGACTTCTCTGCCAGGTATATCCCAGGCAGGAGGAATGTAGTGGCGGACAGTCTGAGTCGTCGAAGTCAGGTCATAGGGACAGAGTGGTCTTTGCACCAGGACATAGCAAACAGGCTTTTTCATCTGTGGGAAAGGCCCTCAATAAACCTATTCAACAAGAAACTAGAGGTCCTCTGTTTCATGGTTCCAGATCCCTTTGCAGTGGCAGAGGATGCCCTGCAACACCCCTGGAACAGTCTAGAGGTTTATGCCTTCCCTGCATTTTGGCCTAATCCGTCAAGTTTTGAGGCCTCTCAGAATCTCAGAATGCCCCTAGTTGCTCCCATGTGACCTCATGCGGAATGGTTCCCTAATCTCCTAACCTTACTGTCAGAAGCTCCTAGAGAGATTACTCCATGGGACAATCTTCCTATTTCAACCCTACTTCCAGAGATACCACCGCTCGGTATGGTCCCTATCTCTTCACGGCTGGAGACTATCCAGTATCTCCTCCGAGCAGAAAAGATCTTCCTCAGCAGTGTACCAGGGCATGTGGGCCATTTACTGTAGTTGGTATCATCAGCAGGGTCTCTCTCCAGTCGGAACTTCTGTTCAGCAAGTAGCAGACTTTCTTGTTTTTCTTAGTAGAGAGAAATAGACTTTGTGTCTTCCATCTCAATGCTTATCAAGAGCCTTGAGCAGTCTTGTCCTCCAAAAGAACTTAGACAACCCAGTTGGGACCTGACTTTGGTACTGGGCAGCCTCACCCATGTTCCATTTGAACCTTTACGCTGTGCATCAGACAGGAACCTGACTCTCAAAACGGTTTTCCTGTTGGTCCTGGCATCTTTGAAATGAGTTGGTGAACTCCTTGGCCTGTTCTTTGATGTCAAACATACGAGAGGTTGAACGTCTGTAGCCTTTGAATTTGTCCAGGAATTACTGGCTAAGATCTTCCTTAGCTGTGTACCAGGGCAAGTGGGCTATTTACTGTGGTTGGTGTCATCAACGGGGTCTCTCTCCAGTCGGAACTTCTGTTCAGCAAGTAGCAGACTCCCTTGTTTTTCTCCGCAAAGAGAAACGACTTTCTGTGTCTTCCATCTCAATGTTTCTCAAGAGCTTTGAGGAGTCTTGTCCTCCAAAAGAACTTAGACCACCCAGTTGGGACCTGACTTTGGTACTGGGCAGCCTCACCCGTGCTCCTTTTGAGCCTTTATGCCATGAATCAGACTCTCAAGACTGTTTCCCTGTTGGTCCTGGCCTCTTTGAAACAAGTTGGTGAACTCCATGGCCTGTCCTTTGATGTCAAACATACGAGAGATTGAATGTCTGTAGCCTTCGAATTTGTCCTGGAATTTGTGGCTAAGAGTCAGAACCCCTCTTCTCATGATGACAGATTTGAATCCTTTTCCATTCCGTTGCGTAATGACTTTGTTGACAACGATCCAGATTAACTGCTCATTTGCCCTATTAGAGCACTAAGCTGCTATCTGAAAAGGACTCGTCATCTCAGACCAGGGTGCTGAAGACTTTTCATTAGCACTGACCGGAACAAGAAGGAAGTGTCCAGGAAAACAATCTCCTTTTGCCTTTGTGAAACTATTGGACAAGTTTATAGTTTGACTTCATACCCCAGTCCTAACAGTGCATGCAAGAGCACATGATGTTAGAGGGCTTGGCCCTTCTTTGGCATTCAATAAGAACTTGTCTGTTCAAAGTATTTTGAAGGCTGGCACTTGGCTTTTCAGACCACCTTCACTTCCTTCTATCTGTGGGACATTGCCGACAGGACCTTGGACACTTTTTCCTTGGATCTGGTGGTGGCTGCTCACCAGGTTGTGTAACTCATCCAGTGTCCCTAGCAGGACAGTTTGTATCTGATATAAGATGACAGTATGAAAGTTAGAATGAATGAGATGACTGGTCTCTCTCATTTTCCTTTCTCTTCTTCTCTATCTGGTGGGCAATGAAAAATCATTCCATCATGTGCTGGATCGGGTTTGATACAAGTGAAATTGCAGCCTTTTTGTTTGAGTTTTGCTTATTCGTACATGAATATTAAAACTTTTGCAAAAGCAAGCCCCTCCTCTCTCTAGCAAGGGGAGAGAGGATTGGTAAGAAACTATTGGTGGCTATGAAGATATCTACAGATATAGTTCTTTAACTTCCTTCTTCATTGTTGCATTACCTTGTACGAAGACCGAGAAGTCTGGCTGTTAAATAATCACCACTTATTTATCATGCCAGAAGCCTCGGTTTCCTTTCATAGGCTTCTTTAAGCCAGGAAGAGTTACCAGGTGTGCTGAACCTCCAGTCAGTTCCAGACTTTCTTTATCTCCCTCCAAAAGTGAGTTTATCTGTAAGTTAAGACCCAGGTTTGTTCCGCATATGAACAAATGACAAATTTTTTAATCAATTTGTATTTTTCAGAGCCAACAAACTTCCAGTCAGAACTTATACAGCCCACCTCTAGCCACCCCTCAGCCAAGTTTTCTGGGCTGGAAGAAACTGAGGCATCACCACCTCAATTCATACGTGATGGAGGTGGCGGTTGCCACTTAGGCCTATTAACCTACCTTGTTGTCACCAATTCCTTGCATGTTTTCTTTTTACCTATTTCCAGCTGGTGTTAGAAGAATTATCCATGACTTAAGACCACAGGTTTGTTAGCTATGAAAAATACAAATTAATTAAAAAATTTGTCATTTTGTCAGAGTTTTGGATGATTTTACTACTCACTGTTTTCTTATTTATCAAATCAGTGTAGAGAATATAAGTATTGTTTTTAAGTAGTCCTTTACGTAAGTGACAAATTCTAAGAAGTTTAGCTATCAGTTACCAGTTCACTTCACGGGTGTGTTGATATTGCTTTGATGTTGGTTGTGTATGCTTTTCTGTTCTCCAGTATTTCTTATTTGTCTCCACTGGGTTATCTTACTTTTGTTATGACTGGAGAATTGGGATGTTTTTTAAGCGTATTTTCATAGTTTTGCATATGATTATCATTATTTTCACATTATTTCAAATCTTATGTAGCCTAGTTATTTTTTCAGATCTCCAAGTTCTGTGTTTTTAGTTGGCCTGTGTCATATATGTTTTAGAATTGGAAATAAAAGTCATACATACTTTGTATGAATAACCTAGAAAAATAATTCAAAATGTGTAAAAACATATCTTGTTCTTACACAAATACAAGCCCTTGGTCCTTTACTTACTTATATGGGGGGTTACTTTCAGTAAAGCTGAACTGGCCGCTAAAGACTTAAGGCAGTGCGGTGGTATAACTACCGGCCGGGTAGTTGGGTGGTGGCAGTGGGGAACCCACGCTACCACCCTCCAGGTGTCACGCACTCACTTTACTTTCCGGCCTCGTCTGATGCGGACGTGTTTTCCTGCTCTCTGCTCGGACCTTCCTGGATGCTAAAGCTTCACCTTTTTCATGGTGTTTTTGTTCCTGTTTTTTCTTTGTTACTTCAGTATAGCTGTGTGTGTTTGTAATTATGGATGAACTATTACAAACCCATGATTTTGATAAGCCTGTGCGCCGGGTATGTCCGGGTAAGGATAAGAAATGTGGCGCCTTCCACTGTAGTGCGGACTCGGACCCACATTCCCTTGCTTAAAATGTAGGAAAGGGAGCAAGGACCCCCCTGATTGTACTGTTGATGAACCTTGTGATGAGTGTAGGCTTTGGTCCCCCGAGCAGTGGGATAGGTATTCTCGGAGGCCTAGATACAAGCGTAAGGAGACTAAGGCGTCGGAGGTGCTGTCTTCAGCGCCTTTGACTCCGACGGTTGCTAATCCTTCACAATCGTATCTGAGCCCCGAAGGCCTGAATCTGTCTCTCTGTCCCTTGTGTCTGCATCTGCAGTCACAGAGGAAGTGAGATCGGTGGACCTAGCCTACACTCCTCTCAGCTCTCCCCCCTCACCCAGAGTCTCTGATCCCTGGATTAGGGGGGGCCCCCTACCCACCTTTGTCTTCCACAGGGTTGGCGTCTGTGCCGGGTTTAAGTCAGGCGTGGGAATCGCTCAGTATGGTTGGCAGCCCTGATCTACCTTCGCTCCTCGAGCACATCAACACTGCTGTGCGGACGGGAGTACTGCTCCCTCCCCCCACTACCCACATGGTTGACGCTCTCACAACCACTACCGTCACCACTGTGCTGCCAGGGAGCGTGATGACCACGGTGGGAACGCACCATACCTATGGTGCGGTTCTGACTCCAGCCATCTCAGTGTTGACGGTAGCTTGGCTGGTCTGCTCGGTCACCCCGCCCCCACCTGGCTATGCTCCCACACCTCCCACCTCGCTTCCACCATTGCCCGTGCCTGTTATCCAGACGATCCATCCAACGTTACCTGCGTCTGCCCCAGTTGTTCCTGCTACCACTGTACGTCCACGGCATGAGTCTCCTGCCGGTTCTTGGACTCTTGTGCCATCTGCTGTTCCTGCCCCCGCCCCCGTTGACCCCTGGTCTGTCTTTGGTAAGCTGGGGGATGTGGTGTTATCGCTGATTGAGAAGAAGAAGAAGAAGAAGAAGAAGAAGAATGCCAACCGTCCCCGTCTTCGTCTTCCACTTCATCCTCGTCGTCCTCGTCCTCGTCTTCGTCTTCGTCTGCCTCTTCACCCCCTCTTCTAAGTCCAGTTGGTCTAAGAAGGGGAGGGTGGTTACTCCCCACCCCACCCAAGAAGACTCGCTCTTCTAAGGGGGTGCAGTCCTGGTACCACTTCAGCTCAGCTAACAGGGGAGCCTGCGCTTCTCACGCAAGCTGAGCTGAACGCCTTGGAGGGGACAGCTCTATCTGCCCTCCAAGTGATCTCCTGGCTCGACAACTGGGCCTTCGTGTTGTTGAGGATCACGTCTTCGTCTGGCACTCAGAGCGAAGACTCGACCTTCAGGAGTCTTTGCCAGTCTGGTGGGAAAGCCATTTCGTTTATAACCCACCAGACAGCAAACCTCTGAACAAACCTGGTACTGAAGAGAAGGGATGCTGTGTTGCCCCGAATCTACAGATCAGTGGGCACCGAAGTTGTAGTCTCCCTGCGCAATGGACCCATTCTGGACGCCACATCCCTCTTCCCCAGGGGAGAGGTAGATGCTGCGGTGGACAAGAGGAAGGCCGATGAGTGCGACCGTCTTGTCTACCAGGCAGCGACAGAAGGTGTCGCACAGCCTTCTCGTTCTGCGGCCCGGACTGTGAGCCAGGCTAGCACCCCAGCCCCAAAGAAGTCTGGTGCTTTGGCGGGTGCTCGGGGGAAAGTCCAGACCTCTTCTTCTTCACCTCCGCGGAAGGAACCGCAGGGTCCCTTTCGCCAACCTGTTCCCCCCAAGAGGAAAGGTAAGGCAAAAAAGAAGAGGGGAGGAGCTCACTAGAGACAGCGAGCCCCCTCAGATGCTGCCGTAGGTGGGGGTTGCCTATCATGCCACTGGGCAACTTGGCAGCGATACGGAGTGGAGTCCTGGGTAGTGGATGTCCTCTGGGAGGGATATTCTCTACCCTTCTAGTCACTGCCTCCCCTCACCGACACACCGGTCCACTTCCCCTCTTACCTTCAAGACCCCCAGAAGAGACAGGCCCTACTTTAGAAGGTCGAAACTATGTTGAGCAAGGTAGCCATCGAAGTCATCGAGGATCAGTCTCTGGGTTTCTGCAGCAGGATCTTTCTCGTGGAGAAAGCTTCCGGCGTTGGAGACCGGTAATCGACCTCTCCCCCCTGAATCGTTTTGTTCGCCAAACACGGTTCAAGATGGAGATGGTGCAAACGGTACTGTCAGCCATCAGGGAGGATGGCTTCATGCTGACGATGGACTTGATGGATGCGTACTTCCAGTTAACAGTTCATCCATCATCTCATCGGTAGTTTTGCTTTGTCCTCAATGGAGTGGTCTACTAATTCAGGGTGCTGTGTTTTGGGCTGTTGAGCGCTCCGCAGGTATTCACGAGTGTGTTCACCTTGGTGTCAGTTTGGGCCCATTCGCACGGGATACGTCTGCTGAGGTATCTCGACGATTGGTCAGTCCTGGCAAGCTCCTGCTTGCAGTTGCTGCAGGACAGAGATCACCTCCTCGGGTTGTGTCGCGAACTAGGTGTAGTGATCAACTTCCAGAAGTCGGATCTCATTCCCAAACAGAGGACTCAGTATCTGGGCACACTGATCGATATGGCAGCATGCAGTGTCTTGCCCTCACAGGCTCGAATCAGCACGTTCAGGAAGGTGGCAAGGCAGTTCCTATCGAAGCAGGACCAGCCAGCTCAACAGTGGCAAGTCGTGATCGGTCACCTGTCGTCATTGGAGAAGCTTGTTCTGCATGGTCGGCTCCACCTTCGGTCTCTCCAGTGGAGACTGAGGGACTTCTGGGATCAGTCTCGGAGCTGTCGGCCAGATACATCCCAGGTAAGAGGAACGTTCTGGCGGACACGCTCAGCCGTCAGGATCAGGTGGTGGGATCCGAGTGGTCCCTTCACCAGAGGGTGGCGGTCGGGCTCTTCGGCCTGTGGGGGCGTCCAGTAGTGGCTCTGTTCACCACCGGTAGAACAGAAAGCTTCCAACCACCTCCTCCGTCGTACTGGACCCATGGGCAGCTGCAGAAGACGCCTTCCAGCACTCGTGGGACAACCTTGAGGTGTATGTCTTCCCCCCCATACTGTCTGATTCACCCAGTTCTCAGCCGAGTTCTGGCATCGACGAATCTACGAATGATCCTGGTGGCTCCCAAGCGTCCTGAGGCCGCTTGGTATCCAGACCTGCTGGCTCTGCTCTCCAAGGTACCAAGAGAGCTTCCCCTCTGGCACAACCTTCTACGTCAGCCGCATGTAGAACGGTACCACCAGGCCGTGGCCTCCCTGTCTCTTCTCGCCTGGAGGTTATCCACCATCTCTTGTGAGCGAGAGGCTTTTCTTGCTGAGCAGCAACAGAGATGGTAGGATACCTCAGGAAGTCTTCAGCAGCAGTTTACCAGGGAAAGTGGGCCGTCTTCTGTGGTTGGTGTCATAGACGGAGTTAATCTCCGGTCGGAGCCACTCTTCAGCAGGTAGCGGACTTTCTTGTCTATCTTCGTTGGGAGAAGCTCCTGTCGGTTTCAGCGGTAAAGGGATACAGGGCTGCGTTAGCCCTGGTCCTGAGTTGAAAGGCATCAATATCTCATCCTCCCTGGAGATATCGTTGCTGATGAGGCATTTCGAACAGTCTTGCCCTCCCAGGGAACTCAGGCACCCTGAGTGGGATGTGTGTCTCGTTTTGTGGAGCCTGACTTGTGCCCCATACGAGCCACTGTGAGAAGCCACAGACAGGGATCTTACTCTCAAGACCATCTTCTTGCTGACCCTGGCATCGGCAAAGAGGATTAGTGAATTACAGGGACTTTCCTTTGCAGTTAAACACTCAAGGGGGTGGGCATCGGTGACGCTCGAGTTCGTAGCGAAGACACAGAATCCAGCGGTCCCTGATGCATGATTTGAGTCTTTCACGATCCCATCCCTGAGTGACTTCGTTGATAATGACCCTGTCAAGTTGCTACTCTGTCCTGTACGGGCGCTATGGGGCTATCTGAAGAGAACACGGCGTCTCAGGCCTGAGTGTCAACGACTCTTCGTTAGCACCGGGACCCCTTAGGAGGAGGTATCCAAGAACACGATCTCCTTCTGGCTTCTTGAGATTATCAAGAAAATGTATGCAGCAGCTGGAGGGGACGACGCCAGTGCTTTATGCCCCCGCGCTCATGAAATCAGAGGGATTACGCCTACTCTGGCATTCAAGAAGAAACCTGTTGGTTCAGCAGGTACTTAGAAGGGGGCGTGTGGTCACGCCAGACCACATTCACCTCTTTTTACCTATGGGACGTTACCCATTGGTCCTTGGATACCTTCTCCTTGGGGCCAGTGGTGGCTGCTCAACAAGTTGTGTAACTTACCCAGCTCCTGTACAGGACAGTGTTGTGCCTCGTCTGTTGTATGTGCATGATTGGGCGTGAAAGGTGAGTGACTGGCTCTCCCCTTCATGTCATCCGACTTTTTCCCTTCGGGCAGAGAGTTTGGGCCGTACAAGCTGAACCAGACGTCAGACGCAGGTGAGTTTCATATCTTGAGTATCCTGATCTTTGTTGCATTTCAGGTACACATTACAGTAGCATTATTAGAGAACAGTTACAAGAACAGGCAGTCCCAGGTTATCGGCGGGCTTGGTTATCGGTGATCCAGTTGTACAGGGCTTGTCTAGTGATGAAAATCTGCAATTTTCAGTGGAGATTTCTGCTTATCGGCGCCAATAAGCCCCAAAAAATTGCCGATTTTCAGTTATCAGCGATTTTCGCTTATCGTCAAGCCGTCGGAACTGAACCCCCACCGATAACCAGGCACTGCCTGAATAACTTTATTTTTATCATTGTGTGAACAATAACCAAAACAACAAAAAAAGGGCACCAAATTACACTGTGAGGTTGGGGAATTTACAGTATCGTATAGAAAAGATACAAAAGAATTTACAGTAACATTATTAGAGAACAGTTACAAGAAGAACATAAAAAAACACAAAAAAAAAGGCACCAAAATACACTTAAGGTTTTGGAGTACTGTTCTACTGTGAGCCATCGTTGTAGTGACACTGGAAGTACTAGGCATTGTCGAAGGAGGAATTTCTAAGATGTTCTCCATGAAACTGTCACTGGAGACTTGGCTGAGATTTGGCAGTGTCAGAGGCAACAGCAGTGTCATGACAGGTATGGGTGTAGATGACCCACTGCCAGGAATACTGTACTGCCTGGCCAAGGAGACAGCCGTTGAAGCTGAGCTACTTGCGGTGTCAGGCGGTAAAGTTGCTCCGGTTGTGCAGGTCACTGAGGCATGAAGGATGTTGAAGGTGCAGAAAGCTGAGGTGCAAAGGATGTTGAAGGTGCAGAAAGCTGAGGTGCAAAGGATGTTGAAGGTGCAGAAAGCTGAGGCTCGAAGGATGTTGAAGCAGCAGGAGGCTGAGGCGGGAAAGGTGTGGCTGATGGCGTTTCTTGTTGCATTTCCCCAAAAAAATGTCTGGTGTGTGGGAAAAGGTCAAAATTCGCTTGAGTTTCCCTTCCTTCGTTGCCTTCTGTAGTCTCTGCAAAAAAAAACCTGATCTCAGCTTGGATGTATGTGTAGAAGTACGGGTCAATCTCCGCACAATCCTTCGCAGCCTTCTCGAGGTGGAGGTTCCAGTAGGCCTTCTGGCATTTGGCTGAATGCGCTCCAACAGTGCCTTCTTATCTGCTTTGTGTTTTCAGTCACCTAAAAAAAAAAAAAATACTAGTCAGTACTGTACACAAAAGTAATATATATTTCATTGCAGAAATGAAAAACAGGAAAAAATCAGACAGTAAAAAATTTCTATAAAGTTAATGTTATGAAACTGAAAAATATTTTATAAATGTTAATCAGCATGTTTGTTATATGTTTCAAGATTGGAAATAATGAAATATTAACCTTCTCAAGGATGGAGTTTTCAGTCTCCTGAAGTTCTTTCTGTTAGGCCTCCTTTCCTCAATGGCAGGGATGATGGTCACCTCATCATCATCTCCACCAGCCGCATCATCTGCATCAGGGGTATCAGGAAGGGCAGCGGCAGCACCACCGGACTGTAGAAAAAGAAAACAGGAAATCTATTAATAATTTTGGAAACAGCATATATGAAAAATGAATATTTTTATATTGTTATATTTAATAATCAGGAATGAACATAACATATGAAACCAGTACAGGGCAGAACAATGACCTCTTTCAAACCAAGGGTCTTTGGCTTTCTCTGATGGACAATGTGTTTCCCAAAGAAGCTGAATGTCATCGGGATCCACATTTCCCTGTCCGTCAGGTCCCTCACTGCTCCCTGGCCACTCTTGGTCCTGGTCAACCGCCCATACCTAGTTCATATGGACTTCAACTCAACTGCGGTCAAAGGCAGTACGAGGGACCTGGCCTTTTCTGCCAGGAGTCTCATCTTCTTCGCAACGTCCTTGAAGTCAGTGAGGCCCCGGTCATATGCAGCCATTCCCCCAACAACCTCTTGTTGGCGTTGGATACAAAAACACAAGGTGTTTCCTTGTGACATTGCTGCCCAGACCCCTCAATGACCCCCTCTGCATCTGTCGTGAACTCATCGTCGCCAAGGGCTTCCTTGTCCCTGCTTTCCGTGGTCAGGGGTTCCTCTTCGAGGTCAGTTGGAGCCAGTGACATCGACGGAGACGATTCTTCAGTGGCTTGCTGAAGGGTCTGCAGACAGGAGTCACCCACAGGAGAAGCAGATGCTGCTGAAGAGGTGCTCGGAGAGACATCCTTGTATGGCACAACCTTCTTCCTCACAACCCTCACAACGTTTTGGGGGCATGATGAATCCTTGAAACAATGAGGATAGTAGCACAGGTCAAATACAGGTCGAAGCTGATGAAAGACTGTTGATCCGAGAGTCTGGGATGCTGCCTGTTATGCCTGCGAAGCACGTGACACAATCACACTACTGCGCATCTCCACTGAGCACACTGTGGGATTGCCAAGTACATGATGAGCATTGTACTAGATGGCACCTGTTGACATTGCTAATTACGTCTGCCATAATCAAATGCCGACACCATGGCGCCAGTCGTGACGCCATTATGAAACTGTTGCATCATGTGGCATGACATGGTGACTTTTGGCAGTTGTTGTGACTCAACTACATACGTGTTGTGCAGCCTTGCACATGCGCCACCACTTGGCAGATGTCGTCAAACTCGGCGACTCAGTTAGAATCATGCCGATTGATAGCAACTTGGTCGTATTCAGGGTGTAGTGGTGTCGTAGTTTGGCTGTTACGATGGTCGTGGTCTGAATCGCCAATGTGTGACTCTGGCATTATTTCATGATTTTTAGCAGCTAGAAGCACCATAGAAACCATTCAAAGGTACAAGCCAAAAAATAACATTGTACAACAGATTAAGTTGTTATTCCTTAAGTTGTATGATAATGGGAAAAATATAGAAATATGTTTGATCACTGCCCATGTAGAGATTAAGGCAAATCAAGAGGCTGATGAAGCAGCCAAAGAAGCAGCCCATATGACAAGAGCGAATGTAAATACAGTATCCCTATTAATGATTATGTAACAGAAAAACAGGTATTATAAATAAATGACAAATATATGGAATGAAGAACTTGAAAATGATAAATTAAAACAAGTAAAACCTGATATTAGAAAATGGAGTTCATCATACCAAACAGAGAGTACTGTAAACCCTCTGTACTTGCAGGGATGTGTACCACACCCCCTGCAAATAGCTAAAATCTGCGAATACTTAAAAATCCTCTAAAAACACTTAGAACTGCCTAACAAAAAACCAATAAAAATGCTTATACCTGAGTATTTTAATAGTTTTAACACAAAAAGTGCATTTAGTCATGAAAATATGAAAATACAATTATTAGTGAATATTTCTCTGAAAAATACCACGAATAGATGAAATTTCCGCGAATAATATGTACAGCATATATGTTCTATAGAGAAATCTGCGAATCAGTGAGTCCCGCGAATCTTGAGAATGCGAATACAGGGGTGTACTGTACTGTATATGCAGGTAATTCTGACATGTCTCTGAATAGGCCATACTGGTCTGACACATGGGCATTTAAAGAACAGCCCACATAACCTTGCTTTGGGATGCTTAGAATGCAAATTGATGATAACAATTGAACATGTGTTATGTGAATGTCCAAAATATAACCAGAAATGGTTATCAAGTTTTGGAAATAGATCAATCATTAAAATTTTTTCAGAAACTACATTTTCAATTGTTAAAATTTTACTATTCATCAGGAGCTGTAATTTAATTGATAAAATATAAAAAGTAATTTATGAAAATACAAAAACCCATGGGATGTTTAACGAATGAAAAAAAAATTTTTTTTTTAATCTTAACTTATTCTGATTTTTATCATTACTTAGTTTTTTATTGTGCAGATGGAAACATGAATAAATGTATTTAATGTGTGGGTGTATTCCAGTGTAGAAACATGCATTTTTGCATATTTTTAAAATTTCATTTCATCTTAGCCTTCACGCCAGCCCTAGGAGAGCCATTAATCAGCTCAGTAGTCTGGTTAAACTATATTAATGATAATGATAATAACTGCTTCTACTGATCTGAAACAGACATAACAATATGTCCCTATTACTGCCCCCTTTCCAATCCTTCCTAGGATATTGGATAGAGAAGGACAGGAAAAGATTCAAGGTTATGCCTTTTGCATTAGATATCTCACAGAGAATCTACACAAAATTAGAAGGAATAGTTGTCCTGGAACTCAGAAAAGAAGCCATTAAACTGGCAGCCTACTTAGACAATTGGCTAACCGGGGAGCTACCAAAGAAGTGTCTATGAAACCTGAGAGTGGTAGTCAGCTGACTCCAGTCAAAGGGTTTCTTGATAAACCAGGACAAGTCCCACCTCACACCCAGTAGGCATTTGTGTGGTTGGGTCTTTGTTAGGATATCCTTCACGATTGGTTGTTTCCCTAGCCAAGCTCAAACCAGAGTAAGGAAGGATCTGCAAAGATTCCTTAACTAGTCTGAGGTTTTTGCATGAAGTTAGGCAGTTGGGAAGATATTTTGTCCATGGACCTGCAAGGGAACTGTGCAAAATAGGTTGACTGATTCCTCCATCAGTGTGGTAGTAATACACTCAGATTCCTCCTTGACAGGTTGGTGAGGCCAGTGGAAGGATTGTCAGATAGCAGGAAGAGGGTCACCTGTTTCCTGGAGCTGATGGCTGTGTTTCTGCCCCTCAGAAAATTTGACCCTAATTTGGTTGGCCAGGTTCCTGCTGTGAGCCTCTCAGTGCAGTCATGCTGGCTGTCACTTGGATGGCTCTGGCAAAAAGTGGCACATGTCAGCAGTACCTCATGGCATTGCTCAGTACCATAACAGACTCTGTTGAGGTGGACAGCAGTCTTGACCAAGTGGGTGCTAAATAAACCATCCCTTCAAATAATTGCTAACATGCTTCCACATCTTGAAGTGGTCCTGTTTTCCATGCTGAAAACCATCAACTTCCAGTATCTCTCCCCAATACTGAACATTCAGGCAATAGCTAGAGTTGCATTTCTACAAGACTGGAACAAATGGAGGACAGTCTACCTTTTTCATCCATTGTCCCAGATTTTCTACAAAGTGCTAATTTCATATAAGTAATTACATTACTAACATTTCTACCTCACGTGGCAACTTTTTAAAAAATTTGCGGTAGCGCTTCCATTGTTTTGTGTAGGTAACAGGCCCCACCCACTAATGGGGAACACAAGAAACAGACTGGCAGGTAGGCTCACTTTGTTCTTGCTGGCACTGGTGCACACATTGGCGCTATTTGCAGCAGCTTTTTGGGTGGTTTATTCAGTTGTCTTTGCAGTTTCCAGTGAAGTACAATTTCTTTATTTTGGTAGCCAGTGAGCTTTGGATAGTTTGTTATAAATTTTTGTGTTAGTTCCCTAGTTGTTTGCTGAATTATGTCCGATTCCAGCAATTTAAGTATTCACTATTGGCAAAGGGTGTAAGACTAGGCTAACAAAGGCTTATGATCCTCATTCGATCTGTACCAAATGTAGGGGGGCCAAGAGTGTAGCATGGAGAAAAGTTGTAATGAATGTTCCTCATGGGATAGTAATCAATGGAAAACCCTGAAGTCTCACTTAGACAAATTAGAGAGAGAGAGGAAGAGGAAAGTGGCTTCTGGAGCCAAGAGACATTCTCATACCCTAGAAAGTAATTCTAAACCTAGTTTAGAGGTTTAGTCCTATTGCTTCCCCTACTACTCCTTTTCCTACTTACTCTCCTATTGCTTCCGACTCTAATACTATTACCAGTCTCAAATCTAGGTTTGTTAAAAAGATAAACCTTGTGGTAAGTACAGTGGCAGAGTTAGAGCATCACTCAAAGTGATAATGGCAAAAGTGTTTGTGGAGAAAGTGATAAGTGAGAGTGCAGTGCAAGTGGAGGAGGTGGCTATCTGTCCTGACAGTTCTCCTAGACCAAGATCACTATCCTGCACCCCTGAACCTGGGAGAAGACATACCAGAAGTCCAAGGAAGGCTGTTGGGGTTTGCCCACGGTTAGTTACCCCATCAGCCACACCTGTTGCACAATCCCAGGTGTCAGCAGACAGCCATTGGAAAGGCATGTCTTTGGAGATGCATCAGGTACCTTCAAGCTCTTCTGACGACTCCGGTGCGGACAGGTGGTGCCGAAAACGGCACCTAGACTCTTCCCGACCACTTAAGTGCCCTTCCGAGGATGTTGGTTGCCGTCCAGATCCACTCCCCATTAAGTGGTATAAGAAGCCTAGTACCAGCCCTCAGCCTTCTTGTAGTTACGCTGGGGACCCTTCTGTCCTTACCACTGTCCATCAACATCCACTTGTGTCTACATGGGACAGTCCAGAGGCCTTCTCTTCTGAATGCCTAACGGCTGAGCACCCTCACCTGGCTCCCAAGCGCCCAGTGATGACTCATAAGTGCCCGACGTCCGCTGCCAAACGCCTGGCGCCACTTCCTGAGCGCCTGGCACCACTTCGCGAGTGCCTGGCACCAGCCCCTGAATACCCAGCACCTGCCTCTGAGTGCCAAGCGCCCGCTTCCAGGTGTTCTCTTCAGTCTACTGAGAGACCGAGATCTCCACCTTTGCCATTGGATAATGACAAGCCAACTCTGGCTCCTATTAAGCGGCAGTTATCCGTAATCATGGATTTGTTAAAGAAGCTCCCTCTGCTCCCAAGACTTCTTAGGATACTATCCTGTCCCCGGTCTCCTCAGAAGAGGAAGAAGTTGACCAAGAACCTGCTTCTCCTTCTGCCTATGTATCCTTTGGTGAATTTTCCTTTCTTTCTCGCCCCAGCTGCCTTGGTCTCGCCTGCTTCAACCATTTCAATGAGGAGTCAGCTGGACGACAGGACAAGACTACCCAAGATGGTTCTTTCTTCATCCTCTAAGAAGTCATTCAAGGAGATGGGAGACTGGCTTTTGGCCAAAAGGGAGCAAGGTAAAGTGTCTTTCACCCTTCCTCCTTCTCGCTTGATCTGCAGGAGGTACTTATCCTACGTGACCGGTGAAGCCCCTTCTTTGGGAGTTGCTGCCTCCTCCCAAGGGGATTTCTCTGGCCTCATCGACTCTTCTTGCCGTTCTGTCTTTTCATCGGCTAAGATAATGTTCTCTGCTGCGGAACTGGACCATTTAGTTAAGGATATTTTTAATGTGTTTGACGTTCTTAGTTTTGTGGACGTGACGGTGGGTGCACTCGCTAAGAAAATAAAAGACTACCAGGATCTAGTAGGAGATATTGCCTTGGACTGGCTTGGGGTTCTGTCCTGTGCTGACAAAGCCATTACTTCTAACGGAATCACCCAGGCTCAGAAGTCGGCCCTTTTGTTCTTGCCTCTGGACCAGCACCACCTGTCCCCTCATTATACAGTAAAGGGAATTGCATCAGATTTACAGAAAAAGTCTACACAAGACTTGTTAGCCGTGTCATCCAAGCATCCTAAGGATTTGTCCACTTTTCAAACCAGGACTTCCTCACCCCACAAGCAGCAGCCTTTTCATGGAGGTAGGCCCAGACCACTGTTCGGGACCTATGCTAATGTCTGATTCACGACCAGGTCCATTAAGAAGAGCTCTGCCAAGTGCCTAAAAAGTGAGAAGGAAGTCCTTCATGCACCTGTAGGAGCCAGACTTTTAGGGTTTTGGGAAAAGTGGCTGATACAAGGAGCAGAGCCTTGGGTTGTCAAAGTTTTGAAGAAGAACTACGTTATCCCGTTCCTGGAGAGCCCCCCATTAGTCACTATTCTCATCACATTGACAACATACTCAAAAGACAGCGAGAGACATTCTGCTTTTCTAGAGGAAGTTTCCTTTCTCATCCAGAAGAGGGCCATAGAGGAAGTCGAGAACACCAACATAGAGGGGTTTTACAACCTACTCTTTGTGGTACCAAAAGCATGGGGGTGGCTGGAGACCAGTCCTTGATGTAAGCGCTCTCAATCATTTTGTCCTGAAGACAAAATTCAAAATGGAGACAAGCCATTCAGTCCTTTCATCCATTCACCAGGGCGACTGGATGATAACCTTAGATATGCAGGATGCATACTTCCACATCCCGATCCATCCAAATTCCAGGAAGTATCTAAGGTTCGCCTTCCAGGACAAGGTGTATCAGTTTTGGGCCCTTTGCTTTGGCCTTTCTACGACCCCTCAAGTATTTACTCGAGTCCTCATTCCTCTCTCAAAATGGATTCACTTGATAGGGATCAATGGCAGCCTTTATCTGGACAAGTGACAAGTGGCTACTTTGATCTCCGTCGAAGGAAAAGTGCATGAAAGACCCACACAAGATTCTTCTTCTTACCAAGGAACTGGGTCTTCATATCAGTCTTCAAAAGTCCCAGTTGACCCCATCACAAGAGATCCTCTA
Source organism: Macrobrachium rosenbergii (assembly GCF_040412425.1). Classification (NCBI taxonomy): domain Eukaryota; kingdom Metazoa; phylum Arthropoda; class Malacostraca; order Decapoda; family Palaemonidae; genus Macrobrachium; species Macrobrachium rosenbergii. Next base: position 2,636,110 of record NC_089746.1, on the reverse strand, counting down.
TTTGTGGATGATTCTGAACTCTCAGATTTTTCTGGCTTATCTGTCTCCCAGCTGCCTTCATTTTGCCCTTTCATTTTGCTTTGCTCAAAAATGGATGACCTTACTGGAGACACTGGCAGATTCCACATGAGAGTTCTCCAGTTCTTTCTGGAGACCAGCTGGGACAGGAAAACACAGCTGGACACTTAAGTGTTTCCAATCACCACAGAGATCAAATCAGACCTGCAGTGGTGGCTGTCAAAAGAAAGACTGTCAGAAGGGAAGTCCCTTCAACCTCTGAGCCCCGACCTAGACTTTTATTCACACGCTTTGGACATAGGCTGGGAGTCCCTACTGGGGAATCAGGAAGTATCCAGTACATGGACCCCCGATCAACAAAGCCTTCATATAAATATGAGAGAATTGAAAGCAGTTCACCTAGGCCTTCAGTGTGTTTCGACCATAGTCCGCAATAAGGTAGTGGTGCATGAGGACAATACCCTGGCCTTGGTATACTGTGCGTCTTCGGCGGGGATCTGTTCCAGTGCCGTGCTGTAAGTTGATTTTTGCTGTAAGTCGATTTTTCTCAGTTATCGGTGCTGTAACAGCGCTCACGACGCCGTAACTTGACGTTGCACAAGTTACAGTGCTGTAAGTGCCATTAACTTGATGCCTATTCTTGCTGTTAATGCCGTCAATGGTGCTTACGTCACCGTAAATGCAACATCAAGTTACAGCGCTGTAAAACGCCATTAACGGCATTGAAAAAGCTCCGTAAGATCGAATCGCCATAAGTAAATGGCACCATAAGTTGAAGACGCACTGTATATCTGAAAACAACGAGGCACCTGTTCTTTTTCTCTCTGCCAGGCAGCAAGAGATCTCCTGTGGGCAGAACAAAATCAAGTGACTCTGGTCACCTGATTTATCCAGGGGAAGTTAAATGTTACTGTGGATGAGCTGAGCCGTTGAAAGCAGGTCCTTCCCACTGAATGGACCCTGGATCCCCTGGTTTGTCTGGATCTTTGGAAGCTGTGGGCACCTCCACCTGCATGGGCAACAGACGCTGTGCCGCAAGAGTGGTCCAGTCTGGATCTGTATGCTTTTCCACCCTTCATCATGATCAGGGAGGTGTTGACCAAGTTCACACCACATTAATTATGACCCTCATAGCCCTGTTTTGGCAACTGAGGGAGTGATTCCCGGACCTTCTCTGGTTGTTGTTAAACTATCCAAGACTCCTTCCCCAAAAACCAAATTACTCAGACAACCCCACTTCAGAAGACACCACCAAGGGCTGTCTGCTCTTGCTCTGACAGGCTTCAGACTGTCCGGAAGCTTGTCAGAGTGAAAGGCTTTTCAAGGGGAGCTGCAGAGGCTGTTGCACGATTTAGGCAAAAATATTCTGGCCTCGTCTACCAGGCCAAGTGGGCAGTCTTCTGTCAGTGGTGCCACAACCACAGTGTCTCTTCTTCTGAGACCTCTGTAACTCAGAGTGCTGATTTCCTTCTTTATCTGAGGAACTCTAGAAATTTGTCCTCCTCCACCATTAAAGGGGATTGAGCTTTGCTTAGCTCAATTTTTAAACATAGTAGTATAGATATTTTGTTGAACTCAGATATTGGTGATCTGTTAAATTTAGTCCTTCGATACTATGGAACAGAGTAAGGACAGTCTGGTCTCCTGGAATCTGGATGTGGTCCTGAAGTGGCTTTCCTTAGGAATCTGACACGCAACACTCGTCCTCTTTGCTTTGGCTGCTGCTAGTGCATTAGTGAAATTCAAGCCATTGATAAAAGGGTAGGTTTCTCCCAAGGAGATGCAGTTTGCTCCTTCACCCTAGGCTTTTTGGCTAAGAACAAGGACCCGTCCAAGCCCTGGCCTCGTTCTTTTGCCATTAAGAACTTAATGGACATTCTCAGTAATGAGGAAGAAGATAGACAACTTTGTCCAGTCAGAGCTCTTAGATACTATCTGAGCAGGACAGAAAAGATCAGAGGTCTATCCAGTAACCTCTGGTGTTAGGTTAAGAACCCTTCTCGTCCTCTGTCTAAGAACACCTTGTCGTTCTTCCCGTGGGACTTGATTTCGGAGGCATATTCACAGATCCAGAAGGATCTCTTGCCAAATTTTAAAGTGAAAGCTCATGTTATCAGAGCAGTGTCGACCTCTTTGGCTTTCAGGCACAGTAAAATGTCCCTGTCTTCCATTATTCAGTCGACCTACTGGAAGTGCAGGCCTGTTTTCACCTCTCACTATTTGAAGGAATTGGAAACAGTGTTTGATGATTGCAGTACCTTGGGGTCATTATCGTTGTCATATCAATTTCCTGGAGCTGATGGCTGTCTTTTTGTCTCTCAAAAGACTCAAACCTCCAGAAGAGAGACACATTTTTTTGTTTTAGACAATGTGACTGCAATGTCCTGCATCAAGAGGTCGGGATCACGTTCACCTCCTCTCACTATGGTAATGCTAGCCATCCTTTGGATGGCACAAGGAAGGAAGTGGCACTTGTCTGCAATTCACCTCACAGGGTCTCTCAATGTAATAGCAGACTCTCTATCAAGGAAAATGACAGCCTCAACAGAGTGGATGTTGGACAACCACTCTCTTCAAACAATAGCCAACATGCTTCCACAACCAGAAGTGGGCCTGTTCGCCACATATTATGAGAATCACAAACTCCCAGTGTATGTGTCTCCAAACTTGGACAGTCAAGCAACAGCAAGAGATGCCTTCCTACAAGACTGGAACAAATGGAGGATGATATACATTTTTCCTCCATTGTCCCAGATTTCAAAGGTTTTGAGCAAGCTTCTAATCTTCAAAGGAACTGCTTACTTAATAGCCCCAAATTGGTCAAACAGACATTAGTTCCTATTACAGTCATACCCCGAACTTATGCAAGGTTAGGTTCCAGACCCCCTCACGTAAGGTGAATTTCAGCGTAATTTTGGCACGGTCTCTAAAAATACTAATAAATGCTTTTTTCTAGAATTTAAACACTAAATATGACCCTAATCATGTTCCCAAAGTATTAAACTAACTTATAAATGAAATTAAAGTTACTGTAATTTCATTTAAAAGTTAGCTTAATACATTACCCTTAAAAAAAGAAATAAATGGTCAACATAAAAATATAAGTGTAAAGATTACGTATGCTATTTCTGTCTCTCCCATTCCAGCGATCTATTTTTAGAAGTCTTCTCAACCTTGTTTTGAAAAACTTCTTTTCGCTGGCAGAGGAAGGGGGCCAGGGAAAAGGATGATTTATGATCATAAAGGCGGGAGGGGGAAAAAGCCTCCATGTAGCCTAGATCAGTCATGATACGGGCTCCCCACCCCTTACCAGCGAAAGGGTAATTCACAAATAAAATTCCATGAAAGGAGTATATAAAACATATAAAATATATAATTGTGAAAGAAACAAGCAGAAATTCCTGCTAAACCATACGAAGACTGAGGGTCCCGTATGGCCGAGGCGAAAACCGCCGCGATCGGCTGCATCGTGTTATTTAACCTCGTAATTACTAAATTAAAGGTCAAATAAGGAGCCTCTATAAGAAAAAACCAAAAGGAGATGGTACTCAACTTAGGTGAAGCAAAATCCTGAACGGATGACATGGTGATAATGCAAAATAATAGCACTGGAAAAAACACAAAGATGTTTACGAGCGTGCTAAGTTGGAATGATACCAAGATGGCGGCTGAGGTGTTGGTTGGCTGGGAGATGAGCGTTAGGTATGTGACGGCCCCTCACTTTTCGGGACTTTGAGATTGGAGATCTCTATAGGGCAGAGGCCTGTGGCAGTGGCAACACTCACCCTTTGTGTATACCGACACCATTATAAATGGCGCTCGAACTGGGGGTTGTAACCCTGGCATTGTATTTAACTTTCTCTGGTATTTTTAGCAATACTTATACTTAGAAATATGTGCTGAATGGATATTTCACTGGGTGACACAGGTCTTCCCCAGAAATAGATTTTTCCTTTGTCAAAATCCCTTTATTCTGTCTCTCTCTTTGTTCTGAAAAGCTCTATGTTTTAGAACAGTGCATTTACAATTTGTAGACGGTACAGGTAAAATTAGATCATTTTAAAATTATCTACTGTACAGGTAAAGACATACAGAGAAACAGTAATATGTAGGTTGCACTAACTACAAATAAGAGAGAGAGAGAGAGAGAGAGAGAGAGAGAGAGAGAGAGAGAGAGAGAGAGAGAGAGAGAGATTGTCCTCACTTAAGAGTGAAATTTTTTATGAATTATATTAAGGAGACAGAGAGAGAGAGAGAGAGAGAGAGAAATCCTTTGACCAGCTAGTCAGCAACACTCCCGTTCTTGTCATGTTAAATTGACATATCTGACAGCTTTGCCTTCGAGCATCTCTTCAATGAGTTACAAAAGATGAGGGAAAGATATTTGTTTTGTTTAAAATTTTTATCACATACGAATTTTGTAATTACAGTAATACCCCGAACTTGCGCGATTTGAGTTGCGTGAATTCACAGACACGTGAACTTTTAATTGGAACCTAACTAATTATCATAAACAAGCTTTTCACAGACACGCGAACATTTGCGAATACCGAGAAACCCTGCAAAAGTGTTTGTTTCATTTTTTATGTAATTTATAAGTTTTCAAGCTTTTAATGTGTAAATTAAGTAACTTTAAATAATAAAAGTAATAATTTCTCTCTCTCTCTCTCTCTCTCTCTCTCTCTCTCTCTCTCTCTCTCTCTCTCTCTCTTTTACTGAGATGAGAGAATTTTTATGGTACATGTATATGTTTGTTTTGTATGATAAATTTTTACCTAGTAATAAAGTACTAATTTTCAAATATTAATAAGATTAATAAGATTAAATAATAATAATAATAATAATAATAATAATAAAACTGTAATTACAAAATATGTATATGATATGTATTTTAAACAAAAATATTTTTCTCTCACCTTCTATAAGAAGCTCGAAGGCAAAAAGCTGTCAGACATATCATTTTAACATGACAAGAAGGGTTAGTGTTGCTGATTAGTGGTCAAAGGTTTCTTGTAATTCTCTCTCTCTCTCTCTCTCTCTCTGTGTGTGTCTGTAATAATTCATAAAAAATTTCACTCTTAAGTAAGAACAACTGTTATCTCTCTCTCTCTCTCTCATTCGTAGTTAGCACAACCTACACATTACTGTTTCTCTGTATGTTCTTAACTGTACAGTAGATAACTTTAAATTGATCTAATTTGATCTGTACCATCTACAAACAGTGAATGCGCCGTTCTAAAACATAGAAACATAGTGCATTTCAGAACAAAGAGAAAGAGATAGAATAAAGAAGTTTTTAAAAAGAAGATTGAGAAGACTTCTAAAAATAGAGCGGTGGAATGGGGGGAGAGAGAAATAGTATACTAATCTTCACACACTCCTATATTCTTACGTTAACAATTTACTTCTTTTTTTAAGGGTAATGTATTAAGCTAACTTTTAAATGAAATTACAGTAACTTTAATTTAATTTAAAAGTTTAATTTAATACTGAATTTCCATCTTTCTGAGCTCGTCCCTGTGTCACCCGGTGAAATTCCTTATTAGCACGAATTTCTAGGTATAAATATTGCTAAATATACCAGAGAAAAAAGCTATCAGGAATGCTGGGGTTACTACCCCCAGATCGAGCATCTATAATGAAAATAGACGTCGGTATGGGCAAGGGTGAGTGAAGTATCACTACCACAGAACCACACTCCAAAGACATCCCAATGACAAAACCCCCGGAAGAGCGGGGAGCCGACCCAGCTCCCACACTCACCCGCCCGCCAAGCGGCGACCCCAGCGCCATCTGAACTCATTCCATTCTAGCACGTGATCTCTGTTGCTTGAAGCTTTTTCGCTTGTGCTTTTTCCAGCATTTTTTGCTTTATTCCATCATGTCATCGAGCAGCTTTACTGTCTCCAAGTTAAGTACCATCTTCTTGTGGGGTTTTTATGATTAGTTTGGCTGTTTAAGCCCGTATTTATAAATTATACGTGGTTTTTGTTTGGGCGCTGCGGCGTCCCTCTTGTCAGCCATGTCGACCTCGAGGTACACCCATTCAGCTTGTTCTGTTTGGGTTTCTCTTGGTCGTTTACACTAATTATCCTTAAATTCCCTGTCATGGGATCATCCTGGTGGCGTTCTCTTAGGGTGTGTCTATGGGTCTCCTTTGATATTATTCTTTGAGAGTTTCCTCTCATTGGGGTTCTTGCTATTGTTTGGGGTATCCGAAGATTCCACTCGTTTGCTTTTTTCCCCAGGATATCTCCCTTTTTGGAAAGTACGTTGAATTTTTCTTTGTATGTGCTTGATGACGCGAAATTATTTTAATTATATCCGAGCGTGGCGTCAGGTACGGCCTGTTGGCTGTTTACATTCTGTCGCCTCGTTCGGTTAGGCTATACGCCTAGCACAAGCTTATACATTTTTATATTATTGGATGGTTATTTATTTGTTTTTTGGTTAACATGTTTATATCATTTAGGGGATGCTAGCCTAGTCCTATCACTAGTTGGTGGATTAGGCTACCTCCTTATTTAGCTGCTTTACCTAACCTCCTGCTCTCCCGTGTATCGCTTGAGAGGGTAGGAGGGGGGGGGATAGTCAGGTCGAGGGAGTTTCTGTTGTTGTTCCATCCGCCTACCGCTTGTTTGGGTTGCTGAAGTTTCGAGACCCCATTTTCCCCCCCTCTATCACTAGTGGGGGAGGAGGATTTTATCTTGGAGAGTCTCCTTCACGCTTTCCACAACCCTTTCCCTTACTCTAGTCGGTTACGGTTGGCCTTCGACACAGGAATTTCTCTCCCTGCTTTTTCCTCTCCCTTCCCTTCTCTCCTCCTTGTTATCTAGGCTATGCCTTCTAGGAGGGTGAGAGCCTGGTGGGGTTTGGTTTAGTGCTCAGTTCCTTTTCCTTCCCTGTACTTGTGGTGGGTCATGAGTCTCCTGTAATTAGGTACCCTCTGGATACTTTCTACCTTGCAGGGTTACAGTTGAGCGGAGGGTACAGTCCCCCCAGTCTCCTGTTCTTATTATTTCTCTTGACCCACTCCTTCAAGTACTGCCCTTTCCTTCCTTTCTCCCCGCTTCCCCGCTCCCTGCCTGAGGTTCAAGTTGTTTGTCATCTCCTTGTCAGGCGTGTGACGTCGGGCCTCGATGGTCACCCCGAGGTAGACAGGCCTACCCTAGTAGAGGGGCACGCTCCCTCCTGGGGTCGGTTCTGATGACATCACTTGGCTAGTGTCTTGTTGATTCGCTCTCTCCGGGATCGAGCGGATTCCGACCACTCTCAGGGCTCATTCTCTCACTTATCTCTGCTCCGCCATCCCCGGCCCTCCCGTTGCCCCCGCCCTGCTATCGCTTCCGTTTTGAGTCATAATGGATGGGTTTGATTTGGCTTTTCCACCTGACCATATTCTGATCAGCTGTGATGTACTGCCTCGCCTTTCTGCTATGCTCTAGCTTCGAGGCTCGGGATCCCGGAGGGGTTTGCGCGGAACCCGGGGCTTATGGTGTATTGTTCTTTAATGTGTTGTTAACCAAATATTTGTGCCATCGCTTTATCTATCATACTGGATTATCCCGCGCCCTCATGTATCCTGCCCCCGGATTCCAAATTTTGATTAAGTTTAATTAGTTTATTTTTTACCACGAGTCCAGTGATCCTGTCTTTGGGTTCCCCGGTATTATCTCTGGCGTTCCTTGAGATAAGGTGTCTTGTCTGGCTCAGTATTTTACGTTCCGCCGAGTATTCCGGATCGGTCTGAAATTCTTAATACCTACTGTAGTTTAAGTTATCTTGAATTGGTAGGTTCATATTCTATGGTTTTTCATCCCACTCGGAGTGCTCTGGTAGCATGGTATGAAATTACTTAGTACCTACTTTAGTTTAAGTTATCTTAGATTAGTAGGTTCATATACTGTTCACACTTACAGACTGTTCGTTGTGAGGAGCCCGGGTGCACTGCTATCTTGCACCAGCCCTACGGGCACGTGGTGTGTCGTACCCACGCTGGCTGCGCAGTACGCCTGGACGACCTGATCGTGTGGCACCCGGATGGCTGTGAGGTTTGCTTCGCACTCTACGGGTGTATCCAGGACGAGTCGGTAAGCTGATTGTTTTTGTTCCGCCTCTCCTGGGGCTCTCACATATAATGTTATGGTAAAATTTTGGGTTTTAATCTTCTTACCATAATTGTTCGGTCTTTGATACTCCCCCTCTTTTTCAGGCCAACGAATCCTCCCGCAAGGATGCCCTCGAGTCCCTCCGTGCCTGGGTGGCTGGGTTCGGTAGGAATGTTCCGTCGGGGAAACCTTATGTTCTCGATGAGAACCTAAGGAACATCCTGTACCCCGGCGCCCGGATTGCTGCGGCTGTTCCAGCTGAGGTTGCCGCCCCCATCATCGAGCAAATCCGGGTAGAGACCCAGCCTATTCAGGATGACCCACTGTACGAGGAGGTGTCGGAGGATGTCGCTGCGTTAGATCTCGACCTGGAACCGATGAACACGGAACAGGACCAGGAGGTAGGTAGGGAGGTAAGTGAGGCAGTGGGGGCGGGCGCCCTGTTTGATTCCCCGTCATCATCCGTTTCTTCTTTTCAGGGCTTTCATAAATCTTCTCTCTTGAAGGACAGAGCCCAGTCTACTGTCCCCAAGCTGAAGAAGTCGTGGAAGGCGAAAGGCTATAAGTCTTCGTCTTCCCGCAAGCCATCCCCCTTTCCCCCGTCGAAGCCACAGGACGCTGGTCCGGTGGCCTCTGGGAGCAGACCAAGTACCTCGGGCAGAGGTGCGAGTAAGAGAGCGGCCAAGCCTAGCCCTCCTCGCCAGCCTGCCTTTGACCCTGAGGCGTTTGCGGGGATGCTGCTTGAGAGGTTCTCTACGGAGGTAGAGGCGAAGCTGAGCAAGCTCACGGAGAGGCTTCAGAACCAGGAGGCTATGCTCTCCGATATCGTGCGTTCCGGGGGGACTGTGGTGCACTATCCCATCCCGGACACCTCCGCCCCCCCTCCATTTGACAAAGGGAACCCGTGGCGTTTAGCCCTTCATGCTCCCGGCATGAAGACACCTTTGACGATCGAAGGTTTAGGCACTTTCGTAGACTGGAGGAGCTGGAATTCTTCCCTCCAGATCTTCTGCCTCCCAACCCAGGCTTTGCTAGGCTGACAGAAGAAGCCTGGGTGCGCTCTGATAAGGTCCCTAAGGAGACAGTGATCTTCCCTAGGGACCAGGCGTGTCGGCTCTGATGCACACTTTTACAGAGTGGCAAGCGGAGAACACTAAGTTGACCCCCTTCAAGGGCAACTTCACCATGTTCTCCCTTGGGGATAAGCTCCCAACCCCCTGCTTGACTAAGGTTGCTCTCGCAACAGCTCAGGCATGTGCTGAGGGCAAGCCTTTGCCTCAGCTCAGAGAGACGGACCCCACGTCTCTAATCTTCCCAGGGGGTGACGACTTCTGGAAGGATGCTCCGGCCACGTTTACGACTGGTAAACTGGACGCAGAATGCGCATCCAACCAGTTCAGTGAGCAGCTTCCCAAACTGACGGAAGCTCTCCTGAAGGCTGAGTTCGAGGCACGGTGTCGCTTGAGCCGGTCTCTGAACTCGCTGTGCCTGGCGGAGGCAACCGCCGTCTCGTTTTCCGAGGAGCCGCTGTTTCAGGTCTTGACGAAATCCTTGTTAGCAGGGTTTCAGTCGGACCTATTTGACTTCATGGTGGCGCGGCTGAATTGTCGCAAATTCATCTTCGCCGACGCTACCATTCGACATGAGCCCAACAAGCTCATGAAGAGTTCCTTCTGGGGAGCCAATCTGTTCCCGGAAGAAGAAGTCACCAGTGTCCTGGCTGAGGCAACCAGGGCTAACCAAAGTCTGTGCTCCCGGTGGGGTATTCCGGCCTTTAAACGAAAGACCCCAGAGTCCGGCGGCTCCCAGTATAGACCGGGAAAAAGGTACAGGAGGCATAGAAGACAGCAACATCAGTTTGTTGTCCAGGCGGTACCTGTCTCAGCGGTGAGCCAACCCTCCACTTCCAAGTCTCAGCCTCAACAGTTTGTGCTGGTACAGCCAGCTCAACACTCCCTTGCCACTCCTTCATATGTGTCATCGCCGGCATATAACCCTTCCTATGAGGGTCGTGGGGCCTTTCATGGCCTTAACAGGAGTGCAAGGGGGGGAAGAGCTAGAGCCTCCTATAGAGGCAAGGCTGCCTTACGGTCCCTCTCCCGGGGAGGAGGAGGCCGCAGTAGAGGTAACAAACCCACATCCTCCCAGTGAGACCAGCCAGGTGGGCGGAAGACTGTACTGGTTCAGGGACCAGTGGACCTTCAGTCCATGGGCACACAGTATAGTGTCCAAAGGTTTAGGTTGAAGCTGGATCAAGGGTCCTCCTCCCTGACCAGGTTTCATCAACCCTCCTCCAAAGCTCTACAAGACTTTGTGACGGAACTGCTCAGGAAGAGAGCAATAAAGAAAGTGAGACACCTCAGATTCCAAGGCAGGCTGTTTTCTGTTCCCAAAAAAGACTCCAGTCGACAAAGAGTAATCCTGGATCTATCGCGTCTAAACCCTTACATACAATGCGACAAATTTCGCATGCTTACAGTTGCGCAGGTACGGACTCTACTTCCGCGTGGAGCCGTCACCACCTCTATCGATCTTTCAGACGCATACTATCACGTCCCGATTGCGCGGAACTTCTCTCCCTTCCTGGGCTTCAGGCTGGGGAAACAGGCCTACTCCTTCAGGGTCATGCCTTTCGGGCTCAATATAGCACCCAGAATATTCACAAAGCTGGCGGAAACAGTAGTTCAGCAGTTACGGTCCCGGGGGATATCGTTAGTGGCATACCTGGACGATTGGATAATTTGGGCTCCCACCGTCGAGGAGTGCCGGAGAGCTACGGCCATAGTAATCGAGTTTCTGGAATCCTTAGGCTTCCAGCTGAACAGGGAGAAGTCCCGTCTAACTCCGGAGGCTCGGTTTCAGTGGCTGGGTATCCAGTGGGACCTAACCTCGCACAGGCTATCTCTTCCACCAGCCAAACGGAAGGAAATAGCCACAGCTACCAGAAAGTTTCTGAATTACAGGAAAGCCTCCCGCCGGACACAAGAAAGAATTTTGGGTTCTCTTCAGTTCGCCTCTGTAACAGACCTGCTCCTAAAAGCGAGATTAAAAGACATAAACAGAGTGTGGCGGAGACGAGCCAATGTCAGGCTCAGGGACAGGGTCTCATCAATTCCGCAAATCTTAAGGAAAAGACTCCGCCCATGGTCCACAGTCAAGGGCCTCTCAAAGTCAGTCCCTCTTCAGTTTCCCCCTCCAGCTCTGGTAATCCACACAGACGCTTCATTAAGCGGCTGGGGAGGATACTCACCAAAACAAAAGGTACAAGGGACATGGTCTACCATGTTTCAACAGTTCCATATAAACACTTTGGAAGCAATGGCAGTGTTTCTAACCCTGAAAAAGCTTCGTCCCGCCAACCAGATTCACATCAGGCTGGTGTTGGACAGCGCCGTAGTAGTACATTGCATAAACAGGGGCGGGTCCAAATCGAGTCGGATAAACCAGGTGATGTTAGCCATCTTCTCCCTGGCGGACAAACACAGCTGGCATTTGTCAGCTACCCATCTAGCGGGAGTGCGGAACGTAGTGGCGGATTCTCTGTCCAGGTCGACTCCGCTGGAGTCGGAATGGTCCCTAAACAAGGACTCCTTCAACTGGATCTGCCATCGTGTTCCGGGACTTCAGGTAGATCTGTTTGCCACGGAGAGCAATCACAAACTCCCTTGTTATGTGGCTCCCAATCTAGATCCTCAAGCTTACGCCACAGATGCAATGTCCATAGATTGGAACAGTTGGGAGAGAATCTATCTGTTCCCCCCATAAACATGCTGATGAAAGTCTTGCACAAGCTCAGGTCATTCAAGGGTCAAGTAGCCCTAGTAGCCCCCAATTGGCCGAAGAGCAACTGGTTTCCTCTTCTCCTGGAACTCAAGTTGCGGTGTCGTCAGATACCCAGACCCAGGCTGACTCAGATAGTACAAACGAAGACTGTGTCAGCTTCCTCAAAAATTCTGAATGCCCTGGCTTTATGGACTTTATGAAGTTTGCTGCCCAAAGGGGGGCAAATATTGACCCTGTTAATACTCTGTTTATTGAATCTGATAAGAGAGATTCTACTGTCAGACAGTATGACTCAGCAGTCAAAAAATTGGCATCTTTTCTGAAGGCATCTGAAGCTCAAACTATGACCACTAATTTAGCGATAACCTTCTTTAGATCATTGTTTGAAAATGGCCTTGCCCCGGCCACTATTACAACAGCAAAATCAGCTTTGAGAAAGGTGTTTTTGCATGGCTTCAAGATTGACCTAACAGACTCATACTTTTCTTCCATTCCTAGAGCATGTGCTCTTTTAAGGCCGGTAACACGCCCACATTCGGTTACCTGGTTCCTTTAATGACGTTCTGAAATTAGCCTCAGATATTAATAATGCCCAATGCTCTTATCTAGATCTGTTAAGGAAGACTTTATTCCTGATTAGTTTAGCTTCAGGTGCCAGAATCTCAGAACTGTCTGCTCTCTCTAGAGGTGTTGATCACATAGATTTCTCCCGTCAGGAGAAGTTCTGCTTTCCCAGATCATAGATTCCTAGCAAAAAATGAAGACCCTCAAGATAGGTGGTCCCCTTGGAAGGTGGTTCCTCTTCCACAAGACCTGTCTTTGTGCCCAGTCGCTACCTTGAGGGCTTACTTGCAAAGAACTTCTCAGTGTTTGTCTGGTCCTCTTTTTATCAGGGAAAAAGGTGGAACACTTTCTTTAAAAGGCTATAAGACAGCAAATCCTATACTTCATTAAACAAGCTAACCCGATTCAGTTCCCAAGGTTCATGATATCCGAGCAGTAGCTACCTCTACCAATTATTTTCATAATATGGATTTTGCTGAGTTGACAAAATACATGGGGTGGAAATCTCCATTAGTGTTTAAACGCCACTACTTGAAAACACTTGAAGCTCTGAAATTTCCTATGGTGGCTGTCGGGAGTGTCATCCCCCCACCTTAAAATTATCCTTTAACCTTATCCTTTCCCCCCCCGCCTGCCTCATTTATTTGCCCTGCCAGTTTTCCTGGGCCAATCATACCTCACTGCCTGGCTCCTCAATTTATATGATACTTGAAATTGTTGGCCTTTTTATGATGTTTATTGTGATTATGTTTTTGATGTGTGCTATTTTGTAGGTTTAAGTCCTGAGGTACTTCTGTATTTTTGTATTCATTATTTTTGTACCTCCTTTCATGTTTTTTGCCATACATTTATATTTTCATGTCAATTTGTATGTTTACATAAATTATTTCCCTAACTATTATTCTGATTTCCTCTGTTGTGAAGTTCTGAATTACTCATGAGAAATAATTAAACTTATTTTCTTATAGTATGCGTTTTTATGCATGATCACCTTAGATAATTGTTTTCTTACATCTTCACAGTCTTGGTATGATTCTCTGTTACGATTTCACCGGGTGACACAGGGACGAGCTCAGAAAAGGGATTTTGACAAAGGAAAAATCTATTTCTGAGGGAGGCCCTGTGTCACCCGGTGACCCTCCCAGGTCCTAGCTTTCCCCCCCTGCACGGGCATACCAAGCCTGGGGATGGTGCTAGCCTGGAATGAGTTCAGATGGCGCTGGGGTCGCCGTCGGGCGGGCGGGTGAGTGCGGGAGCTGGGTCGGCTCTCCGCTCTTCCGGGGGTTTTGTCATTGGGATGTCTTCAGAGTGTGGTTCTGTGGTAGTGATGACTTCACTCACCCTTGCCCATACCGACGTCTATTTTCATTATAGATGCTCGATCTGGGGGTAGTAACCCCAGCATTCCTGATAGCTTTTTTCTCTGGTATATTTAGCAATATTTATACCTAGAAATTCGTGCTAGTAAGGAATTTCACCGGGTGACACAGGGCCTCCCTCAGAAATAGATTTTTCCTTTGTCAAAATCCCTTTTTGATATCTAATGTCTAAAAATAACTTTCTCTCTCTCTGGCTCTCTCTCTCTCTCTCATTATATTTATATAATATTAATGTCTAAATGATCTCTCTCTATAATCTATATCTCATATGATATCTCTCTCTCATCTGACAATAATTGATAAATAATTTCAAATCTTAAGTATTACAACCCTGATCTCTCTCTCTCTCTCTCTCTCTCTCTCTCTCTCTGATAGTCAGCACTCACATTTTTTTTACTTATTTCTCTGTGCAACTTTACCTGTACAGTAGGTAGTTTAAATTGATCTAATTTTACCTTACCGTCCAGTAGTAATAAATCTTTTTGTTCAGTTGTATTAGTCAAAATAAAAAACATTTGTTTTATGAAAAAGCATTTCAGAACAAAGAAAGAGACTAGAATAAAGAATTTATTAAAAAGAGGTTGAAAGACTTCTAAAAATAGATCGGTCAGAAGGGAGCGAGACAGAAATTCTCTTCCAACTCTATTTTTGTCAACCATTTCTTTTTTTTTAAATTAATGTATTCCAACTTTTAAACAAAATTACAGTAACTTTAATTTCATATAAAAGTTAACTTAATAATTTGGAAGCATGATTAGGGTCATATTTAGTGTTTAAACTTTAGAAATAAGCATTTCTGGGTTTCTCGACCTGTGTCAGCCGGTGAAATAACCTTTCAGAACAAGTACTTATTTCAAGGTAAACCCTATTTTTGCTAAATATACCAGAGAAAATTTCTAAAAAAAAGCAAGATTACCCAAATGCAAAAGCTCCATGGTATGGAGTCGGTATGAGAAAGGGTGAAATTGTCACAATCACAGGCCTCCGCCCTGTAAACCTTCCCAATGTCAAAAGTCCTACAGAGTGAGGTGCTTTAATTGAACACCACTGCGGACTGTAAACATGCCATCATTAGTCACCCACATTCCACTTTTTAGCATCGTTCATTGTTGTTGTGATTCTCCTGCATGCGCTTTGTTGGTTTTTTAAAGCAATGGCATGTCATTGGAAATGATCACCTAAGTTGAGTACCATCAATATGTTTTTTATTTGGGTGGTTGAGGCTCTTTATTTCCCCTAGTTAAATAATTAGGGATTTATTGTCAAATCATCATTCATCACAACCTCATGCCATGTGACCTTATGTCTCTAAGCTCGGACTTGAGTCAGAGGTTTTTTCCCGTCCCCCTTTATGATTACCCTTTTGTTTATTATTATATATATATTCAATTGGGTTCTATATATATGTTTTATTACCCTTCTCCTGGGATGTATTTTATGGTCGTTATGAAGAGTTTCCCCTTCCAAATCTGCCATTATTCCTTTTATGACGTTATAATTTGGACATTGCTTCCTCCAGGGTTGGGATGTTTTGTTTGAGATGGAAAGTTTATGCTTAAATTGCTTATTTTAAGCCAAAAACCACGGATGTCTTTACATATTTACAGATATTATCTGAGAAATTTTTGTCTGGAAGGTCGGCCATTTTCCCTCCTCCTTACAAGATTTTTGAGGCTTGGTCGCCAGCTACATGCGTTATGATTATTTAGATCATTTAATTTTTTCTAGGCTAAGTTATTTCTGTAAGTTGGTGGAGTAGTTACTTCTCCTGGGTTTCCTTCCCCAGTCCCCAGCTGGGTAAGGTTAGCCTAGGCTATGGCTTATTAGCGGTCCTCTACTGAGATGAAGCTCTGTGTGTAGGCCTTCATGGTGGCTTCCTCTTTATGTGGCAGTTGTTGGTTGGTGAGTGGGGCTGGTTTTCTCTCCTACAAAGATTTCCGTTTAGTGTTTACAGTACTAATAGTTAAGCTGGAATAACGAGGGTTCTACCCACATTGCCTCCTCCTTGTCCGAAGCCACATCTTGATTAACAGTTCTCCACTTCATGTTTTACCCTCCTAACACATTCTTAAAATGGCTATTTCCCCCCTCCTCTCCTTCCCACCCTTGGTTAGCTTTCATTATATGTTATTCTTACCAAGGCCGAGATTTTTGCCCTTTCCTTTCGGAGATAGCCTATACCCCCTGCATTGAATTGGCTGTTCTCTTGTCACCTGACCTTATCCTTTCATTCCTTTGTCGAGAACTTACAGTAGGGGACCGGGTGTGCTCCCACACCCCTGTTTTATCCCTTTCTTTGCTTTGTCTTTGAGTGTTCCATCTCTTCCTCTCTTTCAATATCGTTCGATATGTTCATTAGATCTTAGAGAGGAATTATAGATTCATGGCGCCATAAACCTACCCACTCCTGGTCGTACCAGAGTCCCACACTCATAGGCTATACATCCTCCCTTCTTGTGTCAGGTGGCGTGTTTTTCCATCCGAGACACTTTAATGTGGGAGACAGTTAATGTTGCCAGTTGGAGTTTCCCACCTGACTGTCTTCTGAATCGTTCACACTAAATCATGACACTTATATTGTCCTCTTTGTATACACCCTTTTCCAGTATCTTCTCTCCACCAGCTATTTACCTTGGTGTTTTCTTTGCTTAATGGCCGGATCTTGTTTACCACTCCGGTGGGGACGGTGTTTGGTCGGGCGGTGTTCACTACACCCTATTTAAGCCGCCATCACCGTTCTAAGTACAAGACTCTCTCCGGCCCCAAGTGGGAAAAAAATACCCTATAGAATCTTTCCCCTAATCATGTTGATGTTTTTGTTCACTTCATCCATTACAAAAATAATATTATTATTAACCCTTGGCTCCGGATTAACTCCGGCGGCTTCATGGGGATTATTACATAATCCGATAGGCCCTTTTGAGTGTCTTTACTCAGATTTAAATCCTATTTTAATTTTTAAAATTATAGAACCTGTTCATGTGGGTGTTCATTTATTAATATTTAATGTTATTTAATGATATGTTAACTATCCTTTAATAAGGACCTTCCCCGTCGCTCGGATTAACTCCGAAGTCCCTAGGTAGTTAATCATGTTGTTCAGTAGCCCCTTTTTCCCCTGGTTAAATCTGAGGCATTTGCCTACAGACAATTACTACTATTCTAAGACACTACAGTACTTTCAACTGTCTAATTAACATACATGTTTATCGTTCAACTTACAGATGGCGCGTTGTCAGGAGCAAGGGTGCACCGCTGTGCTTCCACCAGGCCAGGGGCATGAAGTTCTGCAGGTCCCACTCCGGCCTGCTGTCCACGTGGGGACCTGACTGTTTGGCACCGGGACGGTTGTGAAAATAATGCTAAATTATGAGCAGGTTCTGGAAAGTCGACATAGAAAATTCTTCCATCCGGATTAACGTTTATCCTCAATTTTGTCTTTGATGGATAATTGTAAGATATTCTCCTTTTGGAGGCCCAATCACCTATCTTCCTTTCCCCCTTTAGATTGACCGCAGCTCCCGGGACTCTTTATTTGGTTTTCGACCCTCAAGTCCTGGGTCGGCGGCTTTGGGAGGAACGTCGGGCAGGGAAACCTACATCCTCTGCAAGGACGTTTGCAGCGTTCTTTCCCGGCGCCTGGATCTCAGGCTTCCATTGCGATGAAATAGCCGCCCCTTGATCGCCGGGATCCGGGAGATGACTAGCCCTCCCAAGAAGAAGTAAACACTTTTTGTTTTCGTTCGTGTCACCCTGGACGCATGCCCTTTGACCTCAACCTGGAGCCTATGAACGATGACCTGAACAGCAGCCAGGTAAGGGGGTAAGTGAGGCAGGTGATCTATTTTTAGTTCTCCCTCTTCTACTGCTTCTTCCTTCAGAGGATTTGTGAAATCCTTTCTTGCCTTATGGACGGTGCAAGGTCTAATGATCCCTAAGGTTCAAATCTTTTTAAGAAAAACATTATGAAATCCCAGAAATCCGCTCCGAGGTTCCCTCAAGAATACGCCCCTAGCCCCATGCCGCCTGACGCAAAGGCCTCTACTTCTGGGAAGGGAGCACAAGAAAGCATAGTAATGAAGACTCCCACCCCTCCTTCCTTTGACGCAACCGTTTGTTGAGCTTCTTATGAAGCAGTTTGACAAGAGAGTTGACGACAAGCTGTCACAATTCTCGAATCAGCTGTCTTCTTCAAATATCTTCTATGCTCTCCTTATCAGAGGAGGTGAAGTCACAGAGGACTTTGATCTCCTTGGTTCATGAGTGGTTTTGCGGCCAACAAACCCTTCTCTCTTGTAGATACCTCCAACCTGCCCCTTTTCGATAAAGGGAACCCTGGCGCCTGACCCTCTTTGCTCCCCAACATGAGGGTACTCTCACTATTGAGGGCTTAGGCACTCAGATGGTTGAAGAACTGGTATTCTTCCTCCAAACCTGAAATCTCCCTATGCAGGATATGCCAGGCTTACAGAGGAGGCTTGGGTCCATCCGATAAGGTCCCAAAGGAGACAGTCATCTTCCCGAGGACCAGGCCCAATCAGCCCTACTGATACGGACCTTGTCGGAGTGGCAGGCGGAGAATACAATGCTCACTCCGGCAAAGGGTGCATTTACCATGTTCTCTTTGGGGGTTTGTCCCACTCCATGCACCTCTAAAGTCGCCTCCTCACCAACCAAAGTTTTGGAGGGCAAACCAGTTCCTCATCTCCGGGAGATAGATCCCACATCACTGGTCTTACCCGAGATTCCCAGTGAATGGTCAACTTGGATACCTTTACGGTTACCCGGCTGGACCCTGACTGCGCCTCTAACCTCTTTAGCGAGCAACTGTCAGAATCCCAGAGTCGCTCCTGAAGGCTGAAGCAGACATAAGGACAGACTTAGTAGGTCCTTAAACTCATTGACTTTGGCAGAGGCGACGTCAGTGGTATACTGCAGGATCCTCTTTTCCAGGTGTTGACAGAAATCTCTCCTGGGAAGTTTCCAACAGGACCTCTATGATTTTGTAAATTTTGATTGAACTGCCGGAAGCACATCTTTTCGCAGCTTCTATCCGTCATGAGCCTAACAGGCTCATAAAAGCTCCATCTGGGGAGCTAACCTATTCCCTCAGGAAGAGGTTGATGCAGTCTAGCAGAGGCAACTAGGGCCAACCAGAGTCTCCGCTCCGTTGGGGTTTGTCCTCCAAGAGGAAACAGTCTGAGCCCAAACTCACCTAAACAAGGGAAGAAGTTCAAGAAATTTAAGTGGCTCCGACTCAGACAGTACTGCAGGCTGTCCAGGTCCCCCATCCCTGGACATCCCTCAACCTCCCAACCTCAGCCTCAACCTCAGTATGTGCTGGTTCAACCAGCCCATCAACCTCTCGCTGCCCCCTTCTAACGTTTCCTCCCCTGCTTATAATGCCTCTTACGAAAGCCAGGGTGGCATTTCATTCAATCCAAAATGCAAAAGGAACGAGCTAGAGGGTACTTCAGAGGTAGAGGTTCATCCCCTCCTTCTCCAAAGGAAGGGGAGGCAGGGGATCTAGAGGAGGCAGGCCCTTTCCCGCACAGTGAGGTATCTCAGGTAGGCGGGAGGTTGTATCATTTTTTGGGACCAGTGGAGCTTCAGTCCCTGGGCCCAGAGCATAGTCTCCAAAGGATTGGGGTGGGGTTGGATCAAAAGTCCTCCCCTATCAGGTTCCATCAATCACCCTCCAAGGCTCTGAAGGACTTTGTGAAAGATCTGTTAATAAAGAGGGCAATAAAGAAAGCAAGACATCTGAAATTTCAGGGCAGACTATTCAGCGTTCCAAAGAAAGGTTCCAGTCAACGAAGAGTAATTCTAGACTTGTCCCGCTCTAAATTCCTACATTCAATGCGACAAGTTTCAAATGCTTAAATCTCGCAGGTTCGGACCTTACTTCCCCAGTGGAGCCAAAACCACCTCTATAGATCTTTCAGATGCCTATTATCACGTCCCGATTCTTATGAAGGTTCTCTCCTTATCTGGGGTTCAGACTAGGAAATCAAGCATACTCATTCAGAGTCATGCCATTCGGTCTCAATATAGCTCCCAGAATCTTCACCAAACTGGCGGATACGGTAGTTCAACAACTCCGGTCCCAAGGGATCATGCTAGCCGTAGAGGATACTTAGACGATTGGATCATTTGGGCGCCCAACGCCGACTAATGCTGGAAAGCGACAGCCATAGTAATCGGCTTTCTGGAATCATTGGGCTTTCAGATAAACAGGAGAAATCCCGCCTAGTTCCGGAGAGTCGCTTTCAGTGGTTAGGAATCCAGTGGGACCTGGGTACACAGACTATCCCTTCCATCCAAAAAACGGAAAGAAATAGCCAAAGCAACCAGGCAATTTCTCAAGAACAAGAAAGCTTCCAATCGTTACAAGAAAGAATCTTAGGTTCTCTTCAGTTTGCTTCAGTGACGGATCTTCTTTTGAAATCCAAACTGAAGGATGTAAACAGGGTATGGCGAGAGTCGAAAAATGTCAGATTCAGAGACAAAGTATCTCTGATTCCACCGATTCTGAAGAAGAGACTCCGGCCTTGGACGTCCGTCAAGAGCTTATCGAAGTCAGTGCCCCTTCAGTTCCCTCTGCCATCCCTAGTGATTCACACCGACGCTTCCCTAAGCGGGTGGGGAGGATATTCCCAACACAAGAAGGTGCAAGGGACTTGGTCTTTGTGTTCCGCCAGTTTCATATCAATGTTCTGGAAGCCATGGCAGTCTTTCTAACCCTGAAGAAACTGTTTATTCAAACAATCTGATTCATATAAGATTGGTTCTGACAGCGCAGTAGTAGTGCACTTCTGAACAGAGGAGGTTCCAAGTCGAGTCGGATCAATCATTATGATAGCAATATTTTCTCTAGCAAACAAACACCAGTGGCATCTGTCTGCTACCCACCTTGCAGGGGTCCGGAATGTCATTGCAGATTCCCTGTCCAGGACAACTCCGCTGGAGTCGGAATGGTCCCTGGACAAAACCTCCTTCAGGTGGATTTGCAAATTCAAGTTCCAGGTCTCCAAGTAGATCTCTTTGCAACAGAGTGCAACCACAAACTACCTTGTTATGTGGCTCCCAATCTGGACCCTTTAGCTCACTCCACAGATGCAATGTCCATAGATTGGAACAAGTGGAAAAGAATCTACCTCTTTCCCCCAGTAAACCTGTTATTGAAAGTCCTTCACAAACTCAGGACATTCAAAATCAAGTAGCCTTAGTAGCTCCCAATTGGCCGAAGAGCAACTGGTTTCTACTTCTTCTAGAACTGAAGCTTCGTGTTTGAAAATTCCCAACCCAGAAAACTGACGCGAATAGTACAAACTCAGACTGTGTCAGCTTCCTCAAGAATTCAGAATGCCCTAGCTTTGTGGATTTCATGAAGTTTGCTGCTCAAAAGGATGCTAATATCTGATCCTATTAACACTTTGTTCCTAGAATCAGATAAAAGGGAATCCACTCTTAGACAATATGACTCAGCAGTTAAGAAATTGGCACTTTTCTAAAAAAAATCTGAAGCTACAGTAATGACCACTAATTTAGCCATTTCATTTTTTAGGTCATTGTTTGAAAAAGGTCTGGCCCTAGTACTATTACTACAGCAAAATCAGCCTTAAAAAAGATATTTTTGCACAATTTAAAGATTAACTTAACGGACTTTATTTTTTCATCTAGCCCTAAAGCCTGTGCTCGTTTGAGACCAGTAACCCGCCCACAGTCGGTTTCAAGTTCTTAAATGCCCACACATTTCACTAGTTTAACATCAGGCCAAGTCTTAAATGATGTCTTAAAGAGGTTATGTGTCATTCCGATAATCAGCCCATGAAATAAGAAAAAAATTGTTCAGTAACACCTGGATAATATTTTGATAGAAGACCTTATTTTTAGATTAGTTTTTCACTAACTTCAAGGAAGACTTATTTTAATTAGTTTGGCTTCAGGTGCCATTTCTGAACTGGCTGCCTTGTCTAGAGAACCCAATCATCTGGATTTCTTCCATCAGGTGAAGTGTTACTAGCTCCTCACCCTAAGTTCCTAGCTAAAAATGAAGATCCTCAGGATAGGTGGTCCCCATGGAAGATCATCCCCTCCCACAAGACCTGTCTTTATGCCCAGTCTTTACCCTGAAAGCATTCTTAGACAGAACCTCACACATAACTTCAGGGCCTTTATTTGTAAGGGAAGGGGAGGAACCATTTCTTTGAAACCCATTAGACAACAGATCCTGTATTTCATTAAACATGCAAACCCAGATTCAGTCCCAAAAGTGCATGACATCAGGGCAGTGGCCACCTCCACTAACTATTTTCATTATATGAATTTTGAGGATCTGTCAAAATTAATACACAGGGTGGAAATCCCCTGTAGTTTTTAAACGCCACTACCTGAAATCACTAGAAGCTCTTGTATTTTCAACAGGTTTATGGCAGCAATGTGCATTGTTTACAAATTTATATTCTTTCTGTACTCAGTCACTCTCCTCCCTGTACCTGCCTCATTTATTCCCCTTTTCATCTCCAGGTCAGGCATGCTTTACACCTTCTTTAGACCATGTCATAAATTTATCCTGTTTATTGTTTACCTCATTTACATATTTGTTTTGTATTGTTTTGTGGAACACAGTTTTATTGTATTAGTTTTTATGTGTTTAATAAAATTAAGTTATGTAATTTTAAGTACTGTAGATCTAATTCAGGATTTGTATTCATGTATAATTATGTTATTTATAAAACTAAGTATATTAAATGTCATGTATATGTCTTAAATGCCATTCTTACTTTCTAAGTTAACAAAACTCTTGCAGATGTTTAGTTTTATTACTTTGACTCAAGTAATCTTTGTTTTTAGTTTTCAGAATGGTATTTTGATTTCTCTGTTATTATTTCACCAGCTGACACAGGAAACAAGAATGCCAGAAAAAGGATTTTGACAAAGGAAAAATTTATTTCTGGGGAGAGACCTGTGTCACTTACCTGTGACCCCCTCATTTTTAAGAATTTTTCCCTTCAAATACCATTCCATTTTATAAATTGGAATGTGGGTGACCAAGGCTTGTTTATAGTCCGCAGTGGTGCGAGGTAACCTGCACCTCACCAGAGGACTTTTGACATTGGGAAGGTGTTACAGGGCGGAGGCCTGTGATTGTGACAATCTCACCCTTTCTCATTGAACTCCATACCATGGAGCTCTTTTGTGAAGAAACTCGGCCAGCTTTTTAGCTTTACTCTGGTATATTTAGTAATAGCTTTACCTTAAATAAGTGCTGAAAGGATAATTTCACCACAGGTTTCTCCCATACCAGAAATAGATTTTTCCTTTGTCAAAATATATTTATTAGCATTTTTATTACCTGACAATCATATACAAATTGACAATTTGAAATAGTTTATTCAAACCTAACATTGTATATTCTGTATATAACTGTATGAGTTATGTTATATTATTATTCATTATTATTATTATTATTATTATTAGGTAAAATTTGTAATTAAAAATACCTTATTTCTGAGTCCAGTCCCGTGTCAGCCAGTGAAATTCCATTACAGCACGAATTTCTAGGTATAACAATGCTAGATATACCAGAGAAAAAGAGCTTTCAGGAAAGCTGGGGTTACTACCCCAGTCGAGCGTCTTCTAGGAAGACGTCGGTATAAGAAGGGTGAGTGAAATACCACTACCACGGAAACCTACTCGAAAGATCTCTCCCTATCAAAATCCCGAACAGAGCGGTGAGCCGTTACAGCCCCCACACTCAACACCCGCCAGGACGGCGACACCAGCGCCACCTACCTCATTCCATTTTCTAGCACGTGCATCCTGTTTCTTTTGTGTGCTCGTCTCCATTATTTTGGATTTTCTTGCATCTGACGATGGCATCGAGCAGCTTTACCATCTCTAAGTTAAGTACCATCTTCTTGTGGGGTTTTGTTCTATTTTTTGGCTGTTATGGTCTCGTATTTTCATAAATATTGAGATCTTATTATGACGCCACGGCGTCCCCGCCAGCCATGTCGACCATGGGCGACTCCTTCTGTTCTTTTCAGTTGGAGTTGTCTCCTCGTCGTTATAGATAGATTTTGCCCCCTTGGTTCCCTTCCTGGTGGTTCCTTGCGGTGGCTCCCCCTTTTGAATTATTTCATTGGCCTACTGGCCTTTGTTGGGAGTGATGCCCGTCTAGGTACCCCAGGTTGGGTTCCTTTTATTTTTGGTCTCAAGTAGGCTAATTATTTTTGCTTGAAGATGGTGCTCTTTTTTTTATTTTTTTTATTTTTTTATTAATTTTTTTGTTGGTTTACCTCTCTGGGTGTTGGCGGCAGCCTCAGATCTAACCGCTTCCCCCGAGGTAGGCTACGCTCTCTGTTGAGCACATTTTAGTTTTTTTGAGTGTGATGGTTATTTTGTGGAGTAGGCTTGTTTGCTTCCATCCCCTTGCCCTGGGTGAGGAGTTCAGGTTGAGGGAGTTTTGTTGCTGTTTCCTCCGGGATCGTTTTTCGGTGGGCAGAGTGAGCCCCTTAGTTCTCTTCCTCCATTTGGGGAATCGAGTTCTTTGGATGTGTTTCCTCTAGGCTAGTCGCCCCTTGCCCCCCATTCTCGATCCCGGTTGGTTCTCGGCACAAAATTTCTCTCCCTGTTGCTTCCTCCTCCCTTCTGCCCTCCCTTTTTCCTAGCCTATACTAGGTTAGGTCCATATTAGGCTTCGCCTAGGTAGGAGTCGGGCTTCGGGTTGGTTGCTTCCAGTCATTCTACCCTTCCAAGATTCATTTTCTGGGAGGTATGGTGCAGTTGAGCGGGTGAGCTTCTCCCTGTCTCCTGTTCCTTCCTGGTAGCCTACTCCTCCCCCTCCCCCCCCTCCTCCTCTCCAGCCTTGCTCTACTCGTGCGGGTGACGCTAGATGGCGTTTTCTCCGAGTTCAGGGACTTCTCCTGTTGGTTGAGGGATTCGCTCCCTCCCATATCGTCCCTAGCATCGCTGTGTTGGGGTTGGTGGTTTGTTTACTCGAACGTGTTCGAGTCACTATCCATACCTCTCGTCTCCCCGTCGGTTTCGTTGATACGGTAAATATATAATTGCTTCAGCCTATGTTATGAACATACGAGCATTTTACCCGTCTTGTTTCTCCGGCGGGGGAAGTAAGGGCGGAAGGTTTTTCATTTTAGAGGAGCGGATCCTTCCGTCCTCTTGAGTTCTTACCATCACTTGTTATTGTTATTATTTTTGTTATTAATTTTAGATAAGTCTGTTTATCTACAGGAGTACTCTCCTTAATTCATTATATATTTATATATACGTGAGTCCGGTCCTATACCGGGGCTCCGCCGTTATTTTACTGGCAGCCCTTATGGTTAGTTCCTGGTTTCTCTTTCCTTCATTCCCCGGAGTACTCCGGGGTCTGAAAACCTTTACCTTCCACTCTGTGTAATTTAGAGCTTATTGGCCCAGTTTATGATAAGGAGTTCTTCTCCGCCGGAGTATTCCGGTTGCAGTTGAGTTTCCCGGCCTCGCCAGCTTTAGATTGCTTAGGGTGGGAGGTTCATGTACTTTTTCTTTACAGACTGTTCGCTGTGAGGAGCCGGGTGCACCGCCTCCCTCCAACAACCCTACGGTCACGTAGTTTGCCGGACCCACGCTGGTTGTGCGGTCCGACTGGATGACCTGGTTGTTTGGCACCCTGATGGTTGTGAGGTTTGCTTTGCTCTCTGCACAACTGTCCAGGATGAGTCGGTAAGTGACAGTCTTTTTCTTCCGCTTTATGCTCCTCATATTGTATATTGTTTATGAGGTTCCCGGAATGGTTTTTTTCGTTCTTAGCTAATTGTTGGTTTTCTTACAGGCGGACGAAGCTTCCAAGAAGTCTGCCTTGGAATCCCTCCGGGCCTGGGTGGCTGGGTTTGGCAGGAATGTTCCGTCGGGGAAGCCCTACGTCCTCGGCGCCAGGTTGAGGACTTGCTCTACCCGGCGCACGGGTGGCGGCCGCAGTGCCTGAAGATCTTGCCACCCCTATCATCCAGCAAATCCGGGATGAGACCCAGCCACCCCAAGTGGATATCCTCTACGCTGAGGTCTCGGAGGATGTTGCCGCCATGGATCTTAACCTGGAACCGATGAACATAGAGCAGGACCAGGTGGTAAGTGGTGAGGTAAGTGAGGTTGTTGGGGGCGGGCCCCCTTTGTTTGACTCCCTGCTTCATCTGTTTCTTCTTTTGCAGGTTTTGTGAAGTCTTCCTCCTTGGGTGATAGAGCTCCATCTGCTATCCCCAAGTTGAAGTTGAAGACTTCATGGAAGGCGAAGGGCTACAAGTCCTCGACTTCCAAGAAGGCATCGCCCTTCCCCGTCGAAGGCTAAGGTTTCAGGACCTGTAGCCTCCGGGAGCAAGTCTGGTTCCTCCAGCAAAGGCGCGAGTAAGAGGGCTGCAAAACCAAGCCCTCCTCGCCAACCTGCTTTCGGCGCAGAGGCCTTTGCAAATCAACTCTATAAGAAATTTACAGAGGACCTAGATTCGAGATTTAACAAAATCTCTGAGAAGTTGGCCAGTCATGATAACATACTGGCGGGAATGGCTCACCCACCCCCAGCCGAACCACAGTATGTTATCCCCGACACTGCGGACCTCCCGCCGTTGATGTCGGTAACCCTTGGCGTTTTGCACTCCGGGCCATCCAACATGATGGCAAGCTGACAGTTGATGGTCTTGGCACGAGACGGTTGGAGGAATTGGAGTTCTTCCCCGATCTCTTGCCCCCTTACCCAGGCTTCGTGAGGCTTACGGAGGAAGCTTGGATTCGGTCAGACAAGGTTCCTAGGAGACTGTCATCGTCCCTAGGGACCAAGCTCAGTCGGCTCTCCTGTGCACTCTGGCGGAGTGGCAGGCAGAAAATACGGTTTGACTCCTTTCAAGGGCAACTTTACTATGTTCGCCCTGGGAGACAACCTTCCCACCCCTTGCTTGGACAAAGTCGCTCTGGCTACGGCCCGAGCGTGCTTTGATGGTAATCCGTTACCACAGCTAAGAGAAACAGACCCTACTTCCCTGGTATTCCCAGGAAGTAATGAGTTCTGGTTAGGGCGCCCGTCCACTTTCACTGTCGGGAAGCTGGACCCCTTCTGCGCTTCCACGCAATTCAGTGAGCAGCTCCCCAAGCTGCCGGAATCTCTTTTGAAAGCGGAGTTTGATGCCCGGACTAAGTTAGCCCGGTCCTTGAACTCCGTCTGCCTTACTGAGCTACTGCCGTCTCCTGCTCGGACGAGCCATTCTTTCAAGTTTTGGCTAAGTCCTTGCTGGCGGGCTTCCAGTCTGACTTATTTGAATTTATCATGGCCAGACTGGAATGTAGGAAAATTCATCTTTGCCGATGCGACTATCCGCCACGAGCCTAACAAGCTCGTTAAAAGCTCGATCTGGGGACCTAACCTCTTCCCTGAAGAGGAGGTCACGAATGTTATGGCCGAGGCTACACGGGCCAATCCAGAGTCTTCGTTCTCGCTGGGGCATTTCTGCCTATAAACGTAAGACCCCAGAATCGGCCGGCCCCAATCGAGAGGAGGCAAACGCTTCAGGAGGCATAAGAGGCCCCACCATCAGGCGGTAGTCCAAGCCGTCCCGGTCTCGGCAGTAGCCCAGCCTTCTACCTCCAAGGCTCACCCCCAACAGTATGTGCTGGTCCAACCAGCTGCACCCTCCTATGTGGCCTCACCAGCGCACAACCCCACATATGAGGGCCGTGGATTACTTTCACGGCCTTAATAGGGTTGCAAGGGAGGAAGAGGCAAAGCCCCTCATAGAGGAAAGCCCAACACCACCCCAAGGGGAAGACCTGGACGTGGTAGGGGAATAAACCCGCTCCCTCCCACTGAGAGAACACAGGTAGGCGGTCGCCTGTTTTGGTTCAGGGACCAATGGACCTTCAGCCCTTGGGCACACAGCATTGTGTCCAAAGGACTAGGATGGAGCTGGATCAAAAACCCTCCTCCTCTAACCAGGTTTTACCAGCCACCCACATCAATCCTAAAGGATTACGTGACAGAATTGCTCAACAAACGAGCAATAAAGAAAGTAAGGCACCTAAAGTTTCAAGGCAGGTTATTCACTGTTCCCAAAAAGACTCCGATCAGCAAAGAGTGATCCTGGATCTGTCGCGTCTAAATCTCTACATAAAATGCGACAAATTTCGCATGCTTACGGTAGCTCAGGCACGGACTCTACTTCCGTGGAGCCGTCACCACCTCTATCGATCTTTCAGGCGCTTATTATCACGTCCCGGTTGCGCGGAACTTCTCTCAGTTCCTCGGTTTCAGACTCGGGAATCAAGCCTACTCCTTCAGGGTCATGCCCTTTCGGTCTGAACATTGCGCCCAGGATATTCACAAGCTGGCGGACACGGTAGTACAACAACTCCGGTCTCAAGGATATCCCTAGCAGCATATTTGGACGATTGGATAATTTGGGCACCAACAGTTCGGAGTGTCAGAAAGCTACGTCCATAGTCATCAATTTCCTGGAGTCGCTAGGTTTTCAACTGAACAGAGAAAGTCCCGCCTGACTCCGGAGTCCCGGTTTCAGTGGCTGGGTCTCCAGTGGGATCTGTCATCTCACACGCTGTCTCTCCGCCTCCCAAGAGGAAAGAGATAGCATCTCTCACCAGGAGATTTTCTCAAAAATCCATCAGCATCCCGCCGGTCCCAAGAAAGAGTCCTTGGGTCTCTTCAGTTTGCCTCAGTGACAGACCTGCTCTTAAAAGCGAAATTAAAAGACATAAACAGAGTGTGGCGGAGTCGAGCCAATGTCAAGCTCAGAGACAAGGTCTCCTCTATTCCTCAAATCTTAAAGACAAGACTGCGACCTTGGACCTCAGTCAAGGGCCTGTCCAAACAGTTCCACTTCAATTTCCCCCTCCGGCACTAGTTGTTCACACAGACGCTTCCCTAAGCGGCTGGGGGATATTCACCAAAACAAAAAGTACAAGGAACGTGGTCCACAATGTTTCAGCAGTTCCATATAAATACCCTGGAAGCTATGGCGGTCTTTCTAACTCTGAAGAAAATCCGCCCCCCAACCGGATTCATATCAGGTTGGTGTTGGACAGCGCAGTGGTAGTTCATTGCATCAACAGGGGCGGCTCCAAATCAGGTCGAGTAAACCAAGTAATGGTTGCTATCTTCTCCCTGGCGAACAAGCACGGCTGGCACCTGTCAGCCACCCACCTAGCGAGAGTGCGGGCGTGGTGGCGGATTCCCTGTCCAGGACTACTCCGTTGGAGACGGGTGGTCCCTGGGCGTGGAATCTTTCAAATGGATTTGCCGCCGGGTTCGGGCCTCCAAGTGGATCTGTTACGGAGAGCAACTTCAAGCTCCCCCTGTTATGGGCCCCCAACCTGGACCCTCAGGCGTTACGCCATAGGCGCAATGACAGTAGATTGGAACAATTGGGAGAAGATTTATCTGTTCCCCCAATAAATTTACTGCTGAAAGTATTACACAAACTCAGGACATTCAAAGGTCAACCAGCCTAGTAGCCCCCTATTGGCCGAAGAGCAATTGGTTCCCTCTTCTTCAGGAACTGGGATTACGGAGTCTTCGATTCCCAAGCCCATTCTGACCCAGACAGTACAAACCAAGACTGTGTCAGCTTCCTCAAGAATTCAGAATGCCCTAGTTTTATGGACTTTATAAAGTTCGCAGCCCAAAAGGAGCAAACATTGACCCTGTCAACACTCTGTTTTTAGAATCAGATAAAAGAGATTCTACTATTAGACAGTATGACTCAGCAGTCAAAAAATTAGCCTCCTTCCTGAAAGCATCTGAAGCCAAAATCATGACGACTAATTTAGGAGTTTCCTTCTTTAGATCACTGTTTGAGAAAGGCCTTGCTCCGGCCACTATTACCACAGTCAAGTCAGCATTGAAGAAAGTATTTCTTTACGGCTTTAAAATCGACCTTACAGATTCCTATTTTTCATCTATCCCCAGAGCATGCGCTCGTCTGAGACCAGTATCACGCCCACATTCTGTTACGTGGTTTCTCAATGACGTCCTCAAGTTAGCATCAGAGATGGATAACTTTCATTGCTCTTATCAGGATCTGTTAAGGAAGACTTTATTTTTGATTAGCTTGGCTTCAGGTGCTAGAATCTCAGAGCTGTCGGCTCTCACTAGAGGTGATAATTTTGTGAACTTCCTCCCGTCTGGAGAGGTCCTCCTTTCCCCTGACCCTAGATTTTTAGCTAAGAACGAAGACCCACAGGACAGGTGGTCTCCTTGGAAGGTGGTGCCCCTTCCTCAAGACCAGTCTTTATGTCCAGTTTATACACTTAAATCTTACCTTTTAAAGAACTCCACAGAGTAAGTCGGGTCCTCTTTTTATCAGGGAGAAAGGTGGTACTCTTTCACTAAATGCTATAAGACAACAAATTCTGTATTTCATTAAACAAGCCAACCCAGATTCAGTTCCCAAGGTTCATGATATTCGAGCAGTTGCTACTTCCATTAATTACTTTCATAATATGGACTTTTCAGAGTTATCTAAATTTACGGGTTGGAAATCACCTCTAGTGTTTAAACGCCACTATTTAAAAATCACTCAAAGCCCTGAAATTTTCTACCATAGCTGTGGGAAGTGTCATCTCCCCACCTTAATTAATCATATCCTTGTCCTTTCCTTTCCCCCCCCGCCTGCCTCATTTACTTCTCTGCTTATTCTCCTGGTTGATTATACCTCACTGCCTGGCTCCTCATATTGATGTTTCTTGTACCTGTTGATGGAAAAAGTGTAATCTGACATGCCATGATTGTTTTTCTTATGGGGTACTGGACAGTTTTTATTTGGCTCCCACGTACCCCAGATATATGTATATGTTATATGTTAATTTTCATTGATCTTGTCTCTTACGTGTTTAGCCTAAGTTTACGTGTATAGTATTAAGGTTGTATTTGCAGTTATCTTTGCACATTTTCATGTTTCACCTTGCTTTAAGTAATTTTAAGATTTTTGGGGCTTCTTCCCCGTCGTGCAGGGACCTCCCATTGTTTCATAGTATTAAGTTTTTTGATGTGCCTTAGATTTAATATACCTTAGTTTTAGTATTCTTGCTACATGAAAGAGATTACTTGATTAAAATTATTTTCGTAAAATTTTGCCTTTTCTTCAGATTACCCCCATTTCTTTTTCCTGGTAGTTACAGCCTTGGCATGATTCTCTATCACTATTTCACCGGCTGACACGGGACTGGACTCAGAAAAGGGATTTTGACAAAGGAAAAATCTATTTCTGAGGAAGGTCCCGTGTCACCCGGTGACCCTCCCTGGATCACCTAGTACTCTCCCCCTACTTGCACATGCCAAGTCTGGGGTTAGTGCTAGCATGGAATGAGGTAGGTGGCGCTGGTGTCGCCGTCCTGGCGGGTGTTGAGTGTGTGGGGCTGTAACGGCTCACCGCTCTGTTCGGGGGATTTTGATAGGAGAGATCTTTCAGTAGGTTTCCGTGGTAGTGGTATTTCACTCACCCTTCTTTATACCGACGTCTTCCTAGAAGACGCTCGACTGGGGTAGTAACCCCAGCTTTCCTGAAAGCTCTTTTCTCTGGTATATCTAGCATTGTTATACCTAGAAATTCGTGCTGTAATGGAATTTCACCGGGTGACACGGGACCTTCCTCAGAAATAGATTTTTCCTTTGTCAAAATCCCTTTTATCATACAAAACAAATAAACTTATTTACAACAAAACAGATAGACATACATAAAAATTCTCATCTCAGTAAATGAGAGAGAGAGAGAGAGAAATTATTATTATTATTGTTTAATGTTATTTAAGTTATACATAAAAGCTTGAAAACTTATACATTACATAAAATATTAAACATAAACACTTTTGCAGGGTTTCTCAGTACTCGCAAATGTTCGTGTGTATGTGAATTCGCGCAACTCGAATCATGCAAATTCGGGGTATTACTGTACTCCAACAATGGGTGAAGAGATCATTTCCATGACTGTCTACTGTCCTATCCCAGACAGTAGGAGGGAAAGTCACCTGTGCATCCTCCTTTCTGAGCCGAGACCTTCATGTGTGGATTTTTAAAATATTGTCTACCATGAAAATTATTCACCCAACATGCTAGGTACCTAGTGCAAAAACTACAGACAACATCTGTCTGACAATACCAGTCCAAATGGAAGATATGGATAGATTATATCCATTGAGAGCCCAGTTGAGATTTCTATGGAGACACTTTTAAATTTTCTTATACTGTATACTTTTTGGAAGACACATGCCTTGCGGCAGTTACAACAACCATGGCATACAAGGCAGCATTAATGGAACCCTTGCCTTATGGATTCAGGATTGACTCTGATATAGAAATTGTCACTTCCCTTCTCCGGTCTGTTGCACTAGAAATTGTCACTTCCCTTCTCCGGTTTGTTGCACTACAAAGACCTGCTCCTGACAGGCTTCTAATTACTTGGTCATGAACAAGGTGCTTACACTTCTGTCAACCCCTCAATTCAGCAGACCCAATACAACCACAACTCACATGCTGCAAAAGGTGATCTTCTTGATTGCTCTCACACCAGGAGTTCGTAAAAATGAACTGGGCTCTTTTTAGACAGGTACGATACATCACGCAAACAGCTGACTGTCAGTTATTATTGTCCCTTGGTCGATCATTCTTGGCCAAGAATGAGAATCCTTTAAAAATAAAACCTATTTTGATAAGAAAACTCAATTTAGCAGACAAGATATTATACCCTATTCAAGCACATAAAGTTTACCTAGAGGTCACGGCAAACATCCCAGAGGGTCCTGTTTTCCTACATCCTAGCACAAACAAACCACTTTCTGTACAATTGATGAGAATAATTTTAATGTCCCTCATTAAAAAGGCAAATCCACACTCCTTTCTTAGATCACATGATATTAGGAAAGTAAGTGTGTCGTTGGCCTTCTTCAGAAATGTCTCTTTCAAAGAAGTCTCCAAATGTACAGGGTGGTCATCAGAGACAGTATTCTTAAAAACATTATTGCCACGAGCTCGAGCAAATTCGACTACACTGTATATCAGTAGGTGGTATAGTTAGTCCTGATCCCATAGGCGCTACACCGGAAAACCAGGGGTCTTCCTAATGGGTGACTATGCTAACTGTCGCTGGGGGAAGGTGTGACAATACTGCAACCAGACCCAGCATGCTTAGGTAAGTCACTGTAGAACTTCACCCTAAAACATAAGTTCATCTTAAGTTTCTTCTTCTCTGTTACCAAAACCTGAGGGGTATTTGGAATAAAGAATGGGGCTGGAAAATTATGACTTGACCTGGGACCAGAAATGTTTTTTATTTGGATTGTTGGAATTTTAATTTAAGAGCTTAAGCATTTTGTCACCTGGCAGTTTCTTTTTAAAGTCCTTGGGGATGAAGCAAGTGACTACCCTATCAAAAAACAGGTTTTGACATAGGAAAAACGTACTTTTGGTAGTTGCTGTTGAGTCCTCAAAACCCTCCCACTCTCCTGATGAAAAGGCATGGGATTTGGGTGAGGGATCATCCTGCATTGGCTAACAGAAACTTATGGCTTCTTGGTCTTTTTGCTGGTCCATTTGTCAACGATATGGCGAACTGCGCATGCGCAATAATCACATCTTCTTCTAGTAGGTTTTGACGATGGAAAACTGGGTACGTCTTTGCTGAAGATAAGGGAAAGTGGCCTCTTATCTTTGAGTCCATTATGTACTCCATCATGTGTTATAATGTTTATCATTATGACACATTACTGTACCTGGCCAAAAGACCAACTAAAAGAGAATTCTTTGATGTAAGTGCGGTCACCATGGAGGTCTGACAGACCCATGGAAAATTGCTCCTTGAGGACTCAACAGCTACGACCAAAAAAAAGGTTTTTCTACATCAAAACCTGTTTTTTAGAACCAAACAGAATAATGCATATATATACACACACATATATATATATATATATATATATATATATATATATATATATATATATATATATATATATATATATATAATATATATAATATATATATATATATATATATATATATATATATATATATATATATATATATATATATATATATATATATATATATATATATATATATATATATATATATATATTTGCTTTCTTACCCTTCATTGTTGAACCATGATGGGTATCCTGAGTAAAGGAGGGTAGGTAAGGTCAAGTGGGATTTTTTAATCAGTAGCTAGGTCTTTCCATCACTTGTCAATTTCTTTTGTATGTTCCTTTTGAGGATGAACAGCAGCAGCTACACTATTTAAAAACATTTTGACAAATGAAAAACCTATTTTTGGTAGCTGCTGAGAGTCCTCAAACCCAACCACTTTCCCTGACGAAAAGGCATGGGAATTAGTGGCAAGTTGTTTTTCTTTCACAGACCTGGTAAATAATGGGAATCTTATCCAGTTTGTGTGCTGTTGTCACATAGGAGTGTAATTGGTATTGGCAAGGGAAAGAGCCCTCTTGCCTTGAATCCTTTTATACTCTATCACTGTGTCTATCAAAGGCACTATATTCTGTCCAAGACCAACTACAGTATGAGGGACTTCTGTGAAATCGATTGATCTGTCTTATGGAGCCCTAGCGGGACCACAGGAGTAACTCCTTTGAGGGCTCACAGCAGCTACCAGGAATTTGTTTTTCTTTCATCAAAACCCGCTAACTTCGTGCTCTGTGTTGAAAATGGTGTTAGGGTGAAAACTGTTAATAAAATTTAAAACACAGCATCATGTCTTTTTTTAAAAGTAGTAGTGTATGATATACACAATGTTTGTGAAAGATCTGTCTGCACAGTAGAGGACACAGATCTGAAAATTAAACTCCTATTGGTAACAAACAAAAATACATAATAAAAATTTGATAAAAAGTGCCATTTCAGTTAATACTTTATATGACTTGTACTCTCGGGTAGATAGTGTTATATTTCAATGAAGTTCCAGATCACAGCCACCTTCTGCCTCCTTGGGCTCCCAGTTATAACAGAAATTCACTAAAAGCATTCATGCCTGGTTAATTTTATCAAGAATATTTTCCTTTATTTCATGTATGAAGTTGAAGGTAAGGACAAATATTTTTGTACTGATGTTTAAGGATGTTAGTGATAAAGGATGGGTATTACATCTTGTTTTTCTTTTCAATTTTAGGTTTCTCAGCAAGTATCTAAGGAGAGGGTAAGTGTTCGACATGTGCGCAGTTATAACCTTTCGTGTTCTTGGTTTGTTTGGAGTCCAGAGAATTGTTTATTAGTACTTTGTACAGGATCTTCACCCACTACATCAACTCTTCAGCCTTTTTTCTTCAAACCTGGACAGTCAAATAAACTCTCTAAATTTGAAGGTAATTTCTCATATTTTTGGTAAGGGATATAATGCATAAAAGGCTTGTTTATTATAAGGACTGTTATGTGTATGAATTTAGAGCTCTTTTCTATAATTTTTTTTAGATAATGGTTATTTTTTATGTTTAATGATAATCTTTAACGTGGATACTAAAATTTATTCAAGTACTCCTTTACTAAGAATCAAATGACAAAACATTACAATAGAAATTAAATTTACCACTGGACCAGAAGCATTTGTAGAAATATACTGTATTAGTTCATATAGAAGTACAAACTATTGTCTTAAATGCAGGAGTATTCATAAGTGCTAGCTGGAATCAGTTATTGAAATGGTATTAAGGTAGTTAACTGAGGATAGGAGAGTGAGTGCAGAATGCCCCACCTTCTATCACTGAGCACTTCTTATGGCCGCCATCAGTTTTTAGCTTCGAGTATTTGTTTACTTTGCCATGGATAAGTACAGTAGTGTGAACAGCAGAGGTGTGAAAGGCATGAGAGAGTGCATGTGGTGTTTCATGACCTCAGTTTTGGTGGATCCCTGCCACCTTTACTGCAGGTGTCATGACCAGGGGAGTGTGACAATTGTTTTTCCCAGTGGAAGAGGTTTAGGAATAAATGGGAGAAGGCTAGTGAGAGTTCACTGTGTTGCTTAGAGGTAGGACTCCCCATTTGATGTCACCAAACCTTTTCCAGTTCTTCCTCCCTGCTCCTGAACCTACCATTCCTCTTTCCATGACTATACTGCTTTCTTGGCGGAGTGTGTGCGGCATGTACGGGAAAATGAATGACATACTTCTGGTTTAGTGGCTAGTCAGTTTGCATGGGCTAGGCTCTCCCCAGGTGAGAAACCTGTGTGCATGTGCTTTGCTTTTTTGCACCCTTACCATGTTAACTGCGCTGTCTGATGTTGCTGCTCATGTTAAGGAGCTCAACGCTGTTGAGTCCATAATAGCAGTCACCCTTCCCATGGGAGATGCCCATGTATCATCAATCACTCCTTCTCGTGAAGGGTTAGTGCCGTCAGTGTGCTTTACGTGGTGCACTGTAGGCATTACTTTAGGTTCTTTGCAGTGTCTTGTTGGTCCCTAGTTGCAACCCCTTTCATTGCTTTTATTATACCTCCTTCATGTTATCTTTCTTCCATCTTATTTTCCACCCTGTCCTGGCAGTTACATTATTTTTAGTGATGAAGGACCTCATAGGTCCCAGCACTTGGTCTCAGGCTTGAATTTTGTATTCCTTTCCATCAGCTGCTCATGCAAGAGAAGTGCAAGTGCTTGTCTTCTTGCTCCTCTTCCTCCTTGTCTTCTTGCACCTCTCATCTTCTTTCACCTTATCATCTCGCAGAAAGAAGAATAACCCAAGATGCCCTCTTACAAAAAGTAGAGCCAGGCTTTGAATAAACACCTACTCTTATAGGGGCAGTGACAGTGTTTGTTCACCTGTGGTTGTTACCTCTACCATTGGTAGGGTTAATACAGGGATTCCCGGTCAAGCTCATATATCGTGAATCTTCCCATGTCTCTGCAGGGAGAACTGTGACTTGTACACTGGTGCTTCACGCATGTTTTCACCAGTTCTGTCATCGTCAATGGCACAGTTGCACCAGAACAGGAACAGTCGCCTTTAGTTTTGTCATGACTTGGTGATCATAATAAACTTGGGGAGGTCAGTTCTTGCAGCAGACAAAGTAACTGGGCATGCTTAGACATTGCAGCATCAAGAATCTTAACTTTAAAATCTTGTGTCAACCAGTTATTGTCGTAACATGCACAACCAGCTCAGCTTTGGCAGTTAATCCTTGGTTACCTATCATTTTATCTGTTATTCCTGGAGAAGCTTGTCCCACATCAGTGACTCCACCTGTGTTTGCTTCAGTGGCAACTGAAACAAAATTGGCCTCAAGCAACCTTCCTCCCCAGATTGTGCTGTGTAGTGAGAGAAGGTGGGGGGGTCCCACGCTTGGTGGCTGGCTGACAGGTACAGTATTTCCTTGTGGGAGTTCCCTTGGACATCCCACATCCAAAGATGCTTCTGTTCTCAGATGCATAGAAGGAGAGATGAGGCACACACCTGAGTAGTCTGTGTACTTCAGGTGCGCGGACAGAATAAACCTCATTACTGCATCAACATTTTGGAAATGAGAGTGATGCTGGTAGTCTTGCGAGCATTTCAAGACTGTGTGTCTGTGGTGGTGCTGAGCAACAACATGACTATTTTCATGAGATTAGTTAGTCTGTTTGGAAGAAGGGAAACATTGCTGTATTACCTAAAGGACTTAGTTCATCCTTATGCCCCACTGAATATAGGCCAATTTCAATTACTGCTGTTTTATCAAAGGTTTTTGAGAAGCTCTCTAAGTGTCTTTGTAGGTTTGTTGAAGATAATAGCCTGCTACCAGCATTACAGTTTGGGTTTTGTCAAGGCCTTTTTTCAGTATGTACCATCTTGCAGTGTTCTTGATGAAGGCATAGAGGCACGCATGGTCAGGTCTAGATTTTAGTTCAGCCTTTGACCAAGTGAATCATGAAGCACTTAGTCCCGCAGCCCGGACCATTCAGATGCAACGAACGAGATACCGACTGTAACCCCTACCGATATTTAGGAATAGACTTGTAAACGGGAAACTGACCGTCTGCCGAAAATATATGGGTGGCTTGACTTAACAAGCACCACTAATTGCTTGTTAGATTTTGGGTCTAGATCCAGTATATGAGATACCAGATGAAACTAATATATAATATATCCTTGGACTCTCCTGATTATAGAATGACTAGTGACAGACATACTAGAGGGTGGGTTCCCCCTGACAGACACACTGAAAAGGGGGCGTTAATTGGATCTAGATCCAACTTAGGAGATACCAAGTAAAATTTACACTACAATAGCATTGCACATCCTAGAGTACTATGGTGGTCATGACAGACATTTTAGTGGGTGGTCACCCCCTGACAGACACCCCACAATGAGTGGGGAGGGGGAAACAGGATCTACATCCAACATTGGAGATACCAAGTAAAATTTGCACTACAATAACACTGCACATCCTAGAGTGCTGTGATGGTAATGACAGACATTTTAGTGGGTGGTCACCCCCCTGACAGACACCCCACAATGAGTGGGGAGGGGGAAACAGGATCTACATCCAACATTGGAGATACCAAGTAAAATTTGCACTACAATAACACTGCACATCCTAGAGTGCTGTGATGGTAATGAAAGACATTTTAGTGGGTGGTCACCCCCCTGACAGACACCCCACAATGAGTGGGGAGGGGGAAACAGGATCTACATCCAACATTGGAGATATTTGTAAAATTTGCACTATAAATAACACTGCACATCGTAGAGCACTGTGATGGTAATGACAGACATTTTAGTGGGTGGTCACCCCTGACAGACACCCCACAATGAGTGGGGAGGGGGAAACAGGATCTACATCCAACATTGAAGATACCAAGTAAAATTTGCACTGCACATCCTAGAGTTCTATGTTGGTAATGACAGACATTTTAGTGGATGGTTACCCCTGATAGACACACCCTAACTGGGGAGAGGGAAGGGCAGTCCCTGACAATTACTATATTATAGACTACGTATAGTAGGTTGCTATTCACCAGTAATGTACATTGTCGTGATATATTAATAAATATTTTTTCTCCTTTCTATATACTTTGTATTTATTTTATACGAATATTATTTGTTTCATATAAATAACATTCATCTGTAAACCTATAATAATTCGGTCATATTATTTTGTCAAGCAAGCAACTGACTTCAATTACATTTATATTATATTATCTTTGTTTACGAGATGAACGTTGATATAGCGAGGGCTGGAAGACTGGCATTGTAAAGCAGCATGTAAGTTCTCATCATTATTCGATTTATTGCCGTAAAATGTCTATGTACGTTTAACGCTTGTTAAATAGAGTAATCTTCAAAACTATTGAATAGACAGTAATACATATGTAAGATATATCCCTACGCTATAGTCAGTAGTACAAATCATAATAATTGAGCTATTGCCTACTCATTTTGTTTTATCGATTAGGAATACCTTCTTTTGGTTTCAACTGACTTGCATACCGATGAACTCGTGGATACATTCAAGTTGCGTATTATCAGTTTTAGGAATGAATATCGTTGTTACCATAATCGATTTTTTTTTTCGCCTGGCGTAGAAACTTCAAATCAAACATGATACACCTGGCTGAGGAAGGACACAGATGATCCCTATTTCATAAGAAATCAATTTCTCCACACACAAAGATATTACGAACATTTCCATTCTCTCAAGAAGATTATGAATATATATATGAGCAAATTAGGCCAAAAAAATTAATCACCCAAAATAAATGCAAAGAAAACAAGAGAAATGAAAAATGAGAACATAACAAACTCAGGAAGTTAGCCTACTCTGTTTACTGGAGGTCTTGCACACAGCTGAAAGATTTGCACTTTGGTTGTCGATTTTTATGACTGCGTTGGAGCGGATTATAAATCATATTAGCAATGGTAAATACACTGAACAGATGTGAGAATAAAATATGATGTTAGTGACTGCCTACAGGATATAATGAAGAGTGAAAAAAAAAAAGAAATAACTAGGAAGAAAGTTAAATGAATAATGCTCGTCAAAGCCAGCATCGATAAAACGTCATCACTTGGTAATAATGCACTAAATCGATTGCCTGACACAGCAGATTACGTTACATGTGCAAACAGCGATTTCTTTAGTTTATTCTATCTCGTGAGAAATTTGGTAGCCTAACCACTGGTGACAAAATGCACCCTCATACATAACGAGAACATTTATTTTCCTTTGTCCCCTCAAGTAGGTTCCTTCACGTGGTGAGGGTAAAGGCCCTGGCTTTTCTTCTTCGTTCTTCACGAAGAATAAGAGCCAAGACCCTGACGGATCACCTACAAACCTTTCGATTTAAATGGCGTGGATATTTTCACTTTCAGTACAAATTTCTTGGACCTGGTAAATAGGAAAAGGTATCATAGCTGGGATTGGGTTTATATCCGAAGCTAAATAGTGAGAACTGTGGCAGGACCATCAACTGCCCGATAATGTTCGGACCTGAGTTTTCAGGCGGAACTATTCTATGGGACTGGACCACGGATTCCAGGGGGGTCTAGTTCTGGGAATAGGACTCTCGGCATTCTGTCCGGTTTGCCCATAATGTGATTAGGGTGGGGATGATTGTATTCTAGTAATGCTCTCAGTCTTATCAAGCGGGTTGGCTTACACTTGAGCCACTCTAATCATGTTGTGCCATCCCCTTTGGGGTAGGGTAGGGATGCGGACATTTGGGAGTCTGTTCTCACTTGTGCCATTAGTGGAGGAATGAACTCCATGAAAGGCTGATGATATCTTTTTAAGGTTTTCAGGTTTACTTTCTTTTTTTTTTACTTTTTTTTTTTTTTCTCTCTCAATCTTTATGACCAGTAAGTTTAAGGATTTGAGTACCCCTGGACCCTTTGATGGTAGCGAATCAGCACAGTTGACAACCATTGGAACCTCATCTGACAACCCTTCTTTAGAAAAGTCAAAACAAATTCAGAAAGCAATAACACTGGAACCATATGCTCCAGTACAAAGGAAACCAGTAAAAAGTAAATACCGTCTTGACCCAACCTTGACTCACTTTGACTCCTCTTTGGGAGTGACAGTTGGTCAAGGTTTCTAACCCTAGAAACGGACCAGAAAATATCAGCACTCAAGTTGGAAAATTATTTATTAAAAAGACACTCTACGACTGAAATGTCGTTTAGACAAATAAAAGAAAAGACTTGGCTTATAGAAACCACAACAAAAAGTCAATCTGAAAATTATTTATCAATAAAAAATATAGATAACATAAATATAAAAATAAAAAAACATGATACTATGAACAGTATTCAGGGTACTATTGTACTTCCTGAGAATAATAACGAGCCAGTTGAAAAAGCAAATACTGTTAGACTCACTTAAAAAGAGATACCCCAAAGTACAAGATTGCATAACTGTATGATCTGCCAAGTAAAGAAAAAATAAACAAGTCTTAAAAATGCAAAAAATAAAATTTGAAGGCCAAGACCTACCTCAGAAAATAAAAATTTTAGGCCAAACCAGAGAAGTAAGACCATATGTCCCAAAGCCACTACAATGTCAGAATTGCAGCAAATATGGACATGCAAAAAAAATTGTCAAAATGAACCTGTATGCGTATTGTGGATCTGAAGAACATGCCACACAATGGAAGTGTAGTGGAACCAAAATGCATAAACTGTGGGCAAAACCATCATGCAAGATCCAAAGAATGTATGTACTATATATATAATACAGAGTTGAAAATATTGCAAGAAAGAACTGGAATGTCTGTAAAAGAAGCTAAATTAGGAATTGAAAGTAAGAGAATTCAAGATCCTTCTAAGAAACGTACATATTCTTTAACAACAAAAACCAACAATGAAACAAAAATGCATACAAATAGAATAACAACGTACAGAAAAGTAATTCTCTGGAAGAAATTAATGCCTTGGAAATAAAAACTAAAATGGTAAAGAATAAAGAAACAGGACAAATGATATGGATAACATTTTATCCAATTCATTTGAAATATTAATGCAAATAGAAACAACACAGGAGGATGCTACTACAGAAATAACAGAGGAAGGACCTGATAGACTAGAAATTAAAGATAAAAAAAGGCCATTGGAAAGAACACCACCCAAAACAAAACTAACCAACAATTGTTAGAGAAACGTCAAACCAAAACAAAAACAAGAGATATGAAGAAAGAACAAAAACAAAAAAATAGTTAAGAATATTCCATTATCTCCTAAAATAATAGTAAAACCAATGGATACAGACATCCAAAATACTGAAGAAGTGGGAGACAACCATACCTTAGACAACAATGAATATGTCAAGGGAGAAGAGATTACTCCATCACCAATAATTGAGACAACAAGAACAAATAAAGAAAAAAAATATACATGACAACTCTTGTGGATGTAATGATTGTTTCATTGCATTGTGCAACGATAACAAAAACATAACAAAAGATGGTTTAACAAACGTTATAAGAAACTTTTATGAAATATAGAAAAAAAGAAACCACAGATTTGAGTACCCATGAAAAAGGTTGCATGTGCATTGAGCACTTAATATATTATAAAGAAAAACAAATGAATGTCGTAAGAAAATTATTAGAAAAAATCCAAATTGATAATACAAAAAAGAAAGTAAAACTGACCGTTATAATAAAATATTTTCAATAGCTATATAATACAATGGAACGTAAATGGTCTACAGACCAGATTACACCTAGGAGAAATACAACGATTACTAAAAGAATATGAACCAATGATATTATGTTTACAACATGTCAACAAAACAATATCAACAATAGGTAAATATACCTTAGCATCTTCATCTAGAGAGGAAGAAGGAAATTTAGGTACTGCTATATATGTACATAACAAAGTATGTTATGACAAAGTACCTGTAAACTTTAATGATCTGCAAATATCAGTATCAGAATACGAATCAAAAACGATAATTATGTAATTTATAATTTATACAACCAACCCAATAAAAATTATGACTTAGACAAACTTAAAGAATTACCTAATAACACCAAAGAACCTATATTAATAGTAGGTGATTTTAATGCC
The DNA here is from genome assembly GCF_040412425.1 of Macrobrachium rosenbergii. Classification (NCBI taxonomy): domain Eukaryota; kingdom Metazoa; phylum Arthropoda; class Malacostraca; order Decapoda; family Palaemonidae; genus Macrobrachium; species Macrobrachium rosenbergii. The sequence goes on along the minus strand of NC_089746.1, from coordinate 2,593,211 downwards.
CACAACCCGATGTGGGACTGTAATTGTACAGACTCAAATAGAGCAGGAAGTAAAATAGAAGAATTCATAGATTCATATGACATTTGCTGCATAAATGACAACAGAAATTCAACACATATTTTTCTAAAACACATGGAACATTTTCCTCAATCGACTTAACTCTATGTACAACAAAATAGTAGATAGATTAGATTGGAATACAGTTGATGACCTGCATACAAGTGACCATTTCCCAATATTAATTTCATTTTTACAAAATAACCCCACCAAGCATGTCCCTCAATATAACATTTATAAAGCAGATTGGGAACAATATGAATTCCACACTAGGGATATCCCACCATTTGAATATTCAAAAGACCACAATAAAACTAATAAATTTCTTGTTGATTTCATTACAAATGCAGCTGATAAAGCAATACCAAAATCCAAATGTCATCCAACAAAACACAAAGTCCCATGGTGGTCTGAAAAACTAACAGAATTAATAAAAATAAAACACCAAATTGGGGAGACGATTAGATAATTTGAATAGAAAATTCAGTAAAATAAATAAATCATTACCGATATTAGAAGAAAACTTTACAAAAACTGACTATATTATTATTAGAAATTAATACATTAAAACCTCTATATAACAAAGTATCTGCAAAATTTAAAAGAGAAGTAATTCAAGGAAGAATCATTTCATGGAGAAAATATGTATCAGATCTCTCTAATAATACTCCCATACAAAAAAATATGGGAAAAATTTAGGAAAATAAATGGTACCCATGTTAAACCACCTAGACATGCCATAATAAAAGATGGGAAAAGAATGCTTGATCCTAAAGAAATAAGTAATGTAATAGGTGAAAGTTTAGCAAAAAGTAAGTAGCGACAAAAAATTTAGATGAGCATTTCCGAACTAGGAAAAATAATATAGAATTAATAACAATAAATTTTGAAACCATAGAAGATATTTATTATAATAGAAAGTTTAATATGGATGAGTTAGAATTTGCATTGTTGAACAGCAATAAATCTGCCCCTGGAGGTGACAGTATTTGTTTTGAAATGATCTGCCATTTAGCACCTTTGGCAAAAGCATACTTATTGGAGTTTTATAACCACTTTATGGCTTCAAATTTATTTCCTAATGAATGGCGTAAAGCTATAATTATTCCTATCCCCAAACCAGGAAAAGATCCCAGTAATGTAAACAATTACAGACCAATTTCTTTAACTAGTTGTCTATGCAAATTGCTAGAAAAAATGGTAAATGCTCGACTAACATGGCACATTCGAGAAAACAAAATTTTGACTCCCACACAATTTGGATCACAATGTAACAGATCGACACTGGATTCTCTATCTAACTTAGAAGATCACATACGAAGAGGATTTGAACGAAAACAAATTACTATAGCTGTTTTTTTGACATTGAAAAGGCATATGATACTACATGGAGGTATGCAATATTAAAAATGTTACATGAAAATAACATCCGTGGACATTTACCTATGTTTATCCAAAACTTTTTGACAAATCGCAGTTTTCAGGTGAGAATTGATGATGTTCTGTCTAGAACATTTCCTCTTGAAAATGGTGTTCCACAGGAAGCGTCCTTAGTGGCACACTGTTTACTTTAGCAATCAATGATATCAGTAATAATCTACCTATTGGTATTAAAAATAATCTGTATATGGATGATTTTGCCATATTTTATTCAGCATCTCGAATAAAACATGCAGAACGAATCATTAATAAAAAGCATAATAAAAATAGATGAATGGGCTTTATCTGTAAATCTTTAAATTTTCCATAGATAAAACCCAAGCAATCATGTTTTATAAAAATAAAAAATGGAAAAAGGAGAAGAAATAGACTTGAAAAATCAGAAACCATAGTATACCAATTGGCCAAACAGCAAAATTTTTAGGATTAGTATTTGATACTCACATGAACTGGAAAGCCCACATAACATACATGAAATCAAAATGTAAAAAGAGCATTAAACCTAATTAAAAAACTATCAAACACTACTTGGGAGCCGATAGACATACCCTTACTTTATTGTATAAAGCAACAGTGCTGTCTATCGTTGATTATGGAAGTGAAATATATGGCTCGGCATCAGACGCAACGCTGAAAACGGTAGACCCAATTCATAATGAGGGCCTTAGAATATGTTCAGGAGCTTTTCGATCATCACCAACATCATCTTTACAAGTTGAATGTGGTGAACTACCTCTGTCTCTCCATAGAGAGCTAGTAACAATGAAGAGTGCTCTGAGAATTCAGACAAATGATTCTCCAACTAAAAATTATTTGAATTAAGAGATGTGTTTATAAACAATCATCCACCTTCTTTCCCAATTAGAGCTACAAGATTGTTTGAGTCGCTAAATATACATATACAATTACCTGTAATAATAAAATTGCCTCCTCCTTGGACAATGAATAAAATGAGAATTTGTACACACTTGAAATATTTATCAAAAAGTCATTCATATACTCCAGAATACCATAGACAACATGCAACAGAGCATATTATCCGAAAAGATCCACATTACATAATATATACTGATGGATCTAAGTCACAATGGAGTGGGATATGCTGCAGTATCCCAAAACAAAACGTATCAGTTCTCTCTCCCAGACAAAGCTTCTGTATTTACAGCTGAGTTATGTGCAATAGTATCAGCCATAAAAATAATAAGAGAAGTCTCATATAATAATTTTGTAATTTATAGCGACTCCAGGAGTGCTATAGAAGCTATTCAAAGCTATAATCCCAAAAAATAATATTGTACAACATATAAAGTTCTCTCTCCATAAATTGTATAATAAGGAAAAAAATATTGAAATATGTTGGATCCCTTCCCATGTAGGGATTAAGGGAAATGAAGAGGCTGATAAAGCAGCTAAAGAAGCGGTCCACATGACAAGAACAAATGTAGACATCCCTATCAGTGACTATACAAGATATATAAAAACAGTCCTTGTAAAAAATGGCAAAATATATGGAACGAAGAACCTGAAAATAATAAATTAAAACAGATAAAATCCAGTGTTGGAAAATGGAGTTCATCATATCAGAGAGAAAGACAAAGCACAAGTAATTCTGACACGTCTTGAATAGGCCATACTCGATTTGACACATGGACACTTAATGAACAGTCCATGTGGCCCTCTTCCCAAATGCCCAAATTGCAATGTGCTGATAACAGTTAAGCATATACTGTGTGAATGTCCAAAATATAACCTGCAGCGATTATCAAATTTTGGAAATAAACCGATAGAAGAAATTTTGTCAGAATCTTCAACGTTCTCAATAGCACCCATTTTAATGTTTATGAGAAGCTGCAAATTAATTGGGAAAATATAAAAAAAAGAAAAAAAAATCAGAATAATGAATTTTAAAAAAAGTAAATTTTATGATTTTACTAATTTATTTTGAATTTTTATATACCTTTTAGTGAGTATGTATGGAAGCATGAGTTTAAATGTATTTATTGTATGAGTGTGTTCCAGTATGAAAGTGTATACCTTTTTACAGCTTTTAATTTCATTTAATTCTTCATTCATCATCATTGACAAGTGACTTATTAGGTCCCAGTGCTAGGCTTCTAGCCTAGACTTGTCATTCCATCCTAATCCTTCGGGCCAGCCCTATAAGAGCTGATGGTCAGCTCAGTGGTCTGGAAAAACTATTTTAATAATAATAATTTTCCCTTTGTAGCTAAATGCTTCCCAGTTCATGATACACAAAATATAGGGGATGAATAAAATATATTTCCAATGCTGAAGGAGCATTTTCATATGTCAGAAATATTGTGCTGCAAAAAATTGTTGCCATGATTGATTCTGCTGGAAGGCCTGGGGAAAATAAAATGGCATTGACTGTTTGTGCAGTCACCGTGACTTAAACCGGTAGCTTTCATTTAAGTTGATTATCGTAATTTGTTCCTGGCGTTTGGAAAGTTTTTCTGAAAGAGAGAAGAAGAAGAGAGAGAGAGAGAGAGAGAGAGAGAGGTGTGTGTGTAGAGCAAGGTATTGTCTGGTTCAATAGTGTTTGCCTTCAATGTATTTGTTCTCAGAGTGGTTCCGACGCCTGTGATTTAGTTGCACTATTGGCAAATAATTCTAGGAACGTCATTTATAAATTCCTTCTTATTCTTCTGACTTTGCAGTCTTATAGTATAGTGGTAGTGACTCTTTCAGCTGCAGAAGGAGTAAGAGATGTATTTGCACGTATGAATCCAGGTTGCTTCTCATCAGAATACTTTCTTGGACCTGAGACACACACTGTCATTCCCAATTTGACAGAAGTTCCCACTTAACTGGCAAAAAATGGATCTCCCTAAAAACCGAAAAGTCAGCCCTACTACGGTTACAGGAAATGAATCTAGACAGCTCTTTATCAACTGTGAGTCACCGTAATGTGGCAGCAACCATTATCGATGGAAGGCTTATTAACCCACACAATCTTGCAGCAGACAAATGGATCTTATGGAGCAATAGCAAAGGAACTTTTGATAAAAATATGCTCTTTTCCAGGAAGCCAAATTCATGTTCGCTTTGATAAGTACATCAACCCTTCACTTAAAGATAGTGAAAGGAGATTAAGAGGTGACGATAATAATAACAGATTTACAATCACCGGACCAGAACAAATTTCATGACAAAGAGGCTCCCAGTTATTGACAAATGAAAATTTCAATTATAAACTAGCAAAATTCCTTCTCGTGGAATGGTGTAAGAATCACTGTGGTCCTATCGTTGGAGGTAAGATTTTAGTAGTGTCACATGATGGTCACTGCTTGAAGTATTCCTTTAACAGTGAACAAGAGTATATGATCACTGATCAACCAGAAAATCTCCAAGGTCATCATGAGGAGGCAGATACTTTGGTTGCTCTTCATGTATCCAAAGTGCATGGGAATATAATTGTTAGAGCTTCAGAGACTGACATTGTAGTAATTCTGTTAGGTTTACTGGGAAAGATGAGTGAAGAAAAGCAAGCAAAAAAAGAGTATCATAATGGACTGTGGATATGGAAACAATCGCAGATATATCAACATCAATGAGCCAACTTTTTCATGTTTTGGAATTAAAAAGAGCTAGAATATCAGCCGCATTACCAGCATTCCACGCCTTCACAGGCTCAGATGTCACAGCAGCATTTTACAGGAAAGGAAAAATAAGACCATTTAACATCATGGCAAATGATGAAACAGGAAAATTTGTAAAAGTTTTCAGGACCTCTCATCCACTCAGGATCCAGACATAGAGCCTTTGTCTTCCTTTGCATTGCTCTATATGGCCATCCACACCTCAGTGACCTTAATGATCCCAGGTATGTCATGTTCAATAAAATGACTGGATCTGTTAACACAAGAAATCCTCTAGCGAATGTGAAGGTATCAACTGTGCACTCTTGCCACCTTGTGTACCATAACTCTCAAAAACAGAAAATTCAACGTGCTCATATCTTAGCATTCTTTGGCACCGAGCTGATAAGCAAAAAATCCCAGTGACGGATTAGACCCAACTCAGTTTGGTTGGAATAAAGATGATCAAGCTTTTATTCGGAAATGGTTTGAGGAAGCTCAGTGCCAACGGTCCTCATCAGAACACTAATAATGTGGCAGAAACTGATACCTGCACTGATATTGATCATGATGAATGATGACCAATGGACAGATGATGAAAATGCAAGTGATGAAGGCACATATTAATACAGATATTTGTGAAGGCAGTGTATTTTTGCAGCTTTTTATCATTATGATGCCATGATAATATAAGTATAAATACATCATGAACATTATAGGTTTTAATGCGTAATTTGTATTTATTTATTTTATTTTTACAAAGCAGTGGACAGTAACAACTGGTAATGAAATTTGTTTGTTATATGTTAATCTGAGGTAAATGTATATGACTATTTTTTTTGGTAAATGTACAGGGTGTTTCGAAATTAGAGCCCCCCCTCCCAACTCTACAGCATAAACTAAAATTGATATGGACAAAAACAAATGTAATTCAGAACAGGTATTTATTTAAGTTTCTCTAAGTATTTAATATTTTGTGTGGCCTCCATCTGCCTGTACCACAGCCTGCATTCTTGAGGGGTATCATTTCAGCAAATTGCAAAAAAGCTGAGACTCAAACTCCATCTCCCTGAGCACTTTGGTCACCTCTCTTCACAGGTCATCGAGGTTTGGTATACCATCATAGTTCACTGTGTGTGCTTCAACACGATCCTTTAAGATACTACCAATGTTTTCACACACAAGGTCAGGGGAGCTACCTGGAAATTCACTTGACGAGAAGAAATCAATACCACTGTTTCAAAGCAGCTCCTGTGTCTGAAGAGCATTGAAACATGGTGCCTTATCATGCAAAAATGTGATTTCTTCAACAGATAACACATTTTAAGGATTTTTGAGGAAAGGAAATACTCCACCAGTAAGCACAGTTTCTCTGAAGTATTTGCCATTCCAGGACTGTCCTTTTTCTTTGATGATCCACATTAACTGTTTGGCTGTGAAACAGAGAAAAATTCCCAAACATTCAGGAAATTTCACAACTTGGCGATAGCGCATATCATTGCTGATATCATCCAACTTTGCAGCTCAAATTATGTAATTTTTATGATTTGGCTTTCTGACTGTGTAAATGAAGAATTCACCTGATGTGGCAACATGGAGAAAGTCAGCTTCATCCCAATCTTTAAGAAATGAACCACAAAACCATGCACAGTCTTCTCTCTGTTGCTGAGTGATGTTGGGCTTGCTGATAACATGAAATGGCTTGATACCAGATTTTTTCAACTCACGATATACAGCACTATAACTTCTCTTCTTTGCCCTTTTTGTTTCTAGTTCAAGTACCAATTTACGTAAAGACTTTCTTGGTCTACCCACTGCCTCAGCTATGATGTCTTTTGACTCCTGAGAAAGGACTTCAGGCCTTCCAAGATTCTCACTCTTTTTTGCAATGACAGTCATATGGATTTTTGTTCCAGTTTCTTTTAACAAAGGATTCATCTCTTTTAATGTATTTAGCTATCCAGGAACACGAAATGAAGGATGCACCAGCATCCCTGGTCTCTCTGAAGGTTATAGCCCGGATTCGGTCAATCCATCTGATTTCCTCCGAGTCGTTAGCCATGGCTGTATCTAACTCCGTCACTCAGTCTGAAAATACAAGAAACGTAAAATGAAAAATAGCTTAATAGAAACTTAAAATAATGTACTTGGAGATAGGCTATAGCAGAAAACTTCATAACTTTCCATTTGTTCTGTGGAGGGGGGGCGCTGCTAATTTCGAAACACCCGGTATATGGACATACTGGTTGTATACCTTTAATGATATTGTGCACATATTTATTTGTATTATACACTTGTTTACACTTTCTAAAAGGGATCTTTATTAAATGTTACGGATTTCTTATTTTCCTATATGTTAATCCGTAATATAAGTTGGTATATACTGTTATGAATAAATACTGTTTATTATTCCCATTTCTATGTGGAAGTAAGACAAACAGTCTTGAAATGCAGACATTTATTTGGTATATATACTGTTATGAATAATTATATACTTTTTATTCTTCCTGTTTTATATTCAAGTGAGATAAACAAACTTGAAATGTAGACATTCAGTAAGGCATTTTGTTTTATAAATTTTTTGCTATGGTTAAAATATGAGATTATACACTTACATGTAAATATGGACAGATTGTTTTCATGAGTGATTTGTATTTATTTTCAACTAGAATTGGCCAGTAAGTGTTAAGGAAATGTATTTGTGGTATTAATTAAATCAGTGGGTAAGGCATAAGAAACTATAATACCTTCATGTATGTTAAATCTGCAGTAAACGTGTATAGGAACACTGTATCGATATTATGCTTAAAGTTCATGTTAGTTTTTTCCTCTTTCTTTTTCAAGAATATTTTCATTAAATGTTACCGATGTATGATTCTTCCAAAAGTCAAATTTCTGACAATATAACAGTACTTGTAAGTATGTACATATCGTACAAGTTTGTTTTTTCCCTTTCTTTTTCAAAAGTAATTCCAATAAATATTACGGATGCATGAGTCTTCCAAAGCAAACCTCTGACAATGCAGTGGAACTGTACTTGTAGATATGTACATAGCATACAAATAATTTTATTTGTGATTTTTGTTTTTGAGAATCAAATATAAGTGATTGTTGTAATGGGGCTATAGTTAGTACTTGGATGTAAGGCATATTTCGTTAATAGTGATTATATCTTGTGAGTTTTCTTGCCTGATGGAGACATAAATCCGAAATATGGTCGAAGTCACTGAACCTAGTATAGCCTATGTGAATAATAAATCATATGAAATATTTTTGCCTTTAAACTTTATCTGGCTCACGAATTGCAAAAAATTACCATTTTCTTGTTGAATACTTTAAATACTAATATCGCCTATGATACATATTGAATAATTTCAGGGTGTCCCACATCTCACCTCAATCGTTGGTTATGTCTGTCATAACCACCCACTAAAATGTCTGTCATTACCATCAAAGCACTCTAGGATGTGCTGTGTTATTGTTTTCAAATTTTACTTGGTATCTCCGATGTTGGATGTAGATCCTGTCTCCCTCTCCCCACTCATTGTGGGGTGTCTGTCAGAATGTAAAAGTACCATCCACTAAAATGTCTGTCATAACCATCACAGCACTCTAGGATGTGCAGTGTTATTGTACTGAAATTTTTTGGTATCTCCGATGTTGGATGTAGATCCTGTCTCCCCTCCCCACTCATTGTGGGGTGTCTTAGTACTTTGAGGTAACCATCCACTAAAATGTCTGTTATGACCACCATAGTACTCTAGGATGTGCAGTGTTATTGTAGTGCAAATTTTACTTGGTAAACTCCAATGTTGGATGTAGATCCTGTTTCCCGTCCCCACTCATTGTGGGGTGTCTGTCAGGGTGACCACCCACTAAAATGTCTGTCATTACCATCACAGTGCTCTTGATGTGCAGTGTTATTGTAGTGCAAATTTTACTTGTATCTCCAATGTTGGATGTAGATCCTGTTTCCCCCTCCCCACTCATTGTGGGGTGTCTGTCAGGGGTGACCACCCACTAAAATGTCTGTCATTACCATCACAGCACTCTAGGATGTGCAGTGTTATTGTAGTTAAAAATTTTACTTGTATCTCAATGTTGGATGTAGATCCTGTTTCCCCGTCCCCACTCATTGTGGGGTGTCTGTCAGGGGTGACCACCCACTAAAATGTCTGTCATGACCACCATAGTACTCTAGGATGTGCAATGCTATTGTAGTGTAAATTTTACTTGGTATCTCCTAAGTTGGATCTAGATCCAGTGCGCCCCCCTTTCAGTGTGTCTGTCAGGTTTTTTACCCACCCTCTAGTATGTCTGTCACTAGTCATTCTATAATCAGGAGAGTCCAAGGATATATTATATATTAGTTTCATCTGGTGTCTCATATACTAAATCTAGACCCAAAATCTAACAAGCAATTAGTGGTGCTTGTTAAATAATACCCATATATTTTTGGCGAGACGGTCAGTTTCACCGTTTACAAGTCTACTCTAAATATCGGCAGGGGTTTACAGTCGGTATCTCGTTCGTTGCATCTGAATGGTCCGGGCTGCCGCTCTAATCTTACATACAAGTTAAGATTTGGTGGACCTTTCTTTAATATTTTAAATGAATTTTTAATTTGCATAATCCATTGGGTCTGTGTTGATGGCCAGTATACAGTAGTTTTAGTAATGTCATTATAGGAGTTCCTCAAGGTAGTGTTCTTGGACCTTTGCTATTTATTATCTATACTAGTGACTTATTGCAAGGTTTGGAGAACAAACTGATTGCATATGCCGATGATGCTATTCTTCTAGCTGCTGTTCCTTCTTTGCACCATAGGTCTGTGATTGCAGAATCCTTGAATAGAGATCTGGCACATATTCATGCTTGGAGTAGGTTTGGGGCATTCTAAAACTCAAATTATGTTAGTTAGTCGATCCAGAACACTCATGCCTTTTCATCCTGATTTACATTTAAATGGTATTTTTAAAGTTCAGTGGTTTTTAGGATTTTAGGCGTAACCTTTGGTAAGATACACTATTGGCTTTTAAGAATCATATACTTAATATTGCTTCCTCTTTTTCTCAAAAAGTTGGTATCTTGCAGAAATGCTTTAGACTGTTAGGGAATGAAGCTATTATATCAAAGTGTTTCAACTTTTCCTCTTCTTTGTTTGGAAAACTGTTCTCTTGTGTGGTCTTCCAGTTCTCAGACTCTTTGATAAAGCTACCGTGCATGCCAGCATATAAGGCAACTCGGCTAATAAGACAACCCCCCATTTTTCATGTGAAAATGTAGATTTAGAGGTATGCTTGCTGTATGAGACGACCCCTGATTTATTAAATTAAATCATGCTATCAGCTGATGTAAGTTAATTGGTACATACAGTAAATAAAATCAGTAATTATTGGAATTATTGTACCAAAAATGTGTAAAATCAGTATCTTCAAGACTTTAAAATATTTAGCAAAGCTCACCATTACGAAAAAATACTTTTGTATTCCCTTAGGAAAAATAAAAATATCATGACAAATGCTCAACACCTGTAACGTTAGTATCGGCGCCATAATACCCGTTGGAAGTAGATGTGCATGAATGTACTAGTTTAAAATTGGAAAGAACCCTGATATTAAGGATAACTGGTAACTATCAATATTACAAAACCCTTTAGTTTGATTGGAAATATTGGCTTTTAGTAAACAACAAGGCTTATAAGTCAAGCGTGATGGGTAACTACGAACACAGCTATGTTTCGCAAACAAGAAAGTCAGACTACCCCAATTTACCCTTTTGGTAACTTCAAATTATCTATCAATGTTAAGAGGATACTGTATAAAGAGTATCAATAACAAAATTGTCTAATATTATTGCCTTATAATAATGGTACTCTGAATAAAGCTAGTACCAAAGTGAGAGCTCACTCATCCTAATGTCTAATTATGGTAATTACCTGTGTACAGTATCGATAGTTGTCGCTAGTGATTCACTTTAATTACCTACGGTTTTTACCATTACAGTATTGCTCTTTTTGTTTTTTTTTTGTTTACAGTGTTGATGGTGTTAACTATTAACACAACTATTGACACTTCATGGTAACTTCAAATTATCTATCAATGTCAAAAGGGTATTGTATAAAGAGTGTCAATAACAAAATTGTCTAATATTATTGGCTTATGATAATGGTACTCTGGATAAAGCTAGTACCAAAGTGAGAGCTCGCTCATCCTAATATCTAATTATGGTAATTACCTATGGTATTACTGTAATTACAGTTGTTTTGTTTGCAGGATTGATAGTTGTTTCACTAGTGATTCACTTGAATTACCCATGGTTTTTACCATTACAGTAGTACAGTTTTTTTTTTTATCCATAGTGTTGATACCCCCTTGAAGTGGGACCACCTTGACGTGGTGAGGGGACCCTTGAACCCAAGGAATTTGTTCTGGGTTTGAATCCAAGAGTCCCATATACCATTATATATTTATTTGGATTAATTTTTGTGGAATTTTCCACTTTAGCCAAAATTTATTGAACGTGATAAATAGGAAAAGATATCATAGCTGGGATTGGGTTTATATCCGAAGCTAAATAGTGGGAAATGTGGTAGGACCATCAACTGCCTGATAATGTTTGGACCTGAGAGTTATCAGATTGATATCTCAAAGGCAGAGCTATTCATTAGGGCTGGACCATGGATTCCAGGGGGTTCTGGTTCTGGGGATAGGACTCTGAACATTCTATCCGGTTTGCCCATGATATGATTAGGATGGGGACGATTGTATTCTTGTAATACTCTCAGTCCTAGTGAGCGGGTTTGGCTTACACTTGGGCCACTGTAATCGTGTTGTGCCATCCCCCTGTGGGGGAGGGTAGAGGGTGAAATTTGGGAGTTGGTTCTCACTTGTGCCATTGGTGGAAGAATAAACTCCATGAAAGGCTGATGATATCACTGTAAGGTTTTCAGGGTTACTTTTTTTTTTGTCATCCCCTCAATCTTTGACAAGTCATTACAGTAAACCCCCTGTATTCATGGGGGATGCTTACCGCACCCCCGCCCCAAGTTAAAATCTGATGGTAAAACCCTCTAGAAACAGTTAGACGCCTATTTTGATAGTTTAAACACAAAAAAAAAAAAACTAAAAATCTTATACCTGGAAAAAACAAAAAGTGCATTTAGTTATGAAAATACAGTAACTAGTGAATACCCAGTGAAAAATACTGAATTTTCATAAAATAATGGGTAAATATTTAACGTTCCAGAAAATCACGAATACACAAGTCTGACTCCTAATGAGACCGCTTTGGGGTTTTACTGTATAAGGATTTGAACCCTGGATCCTTTGATGGTAACAGACTCAGCAAATTGACAACCCTGGAACCTCATCTGAACCCATCTTTATTAAAGCAAACAGAATCAAAATGTAATTACAGAAACCTTATGCTCCAGTACAAAACAAAACCCAAAAGAAATATGGTCTTGACCCAACCTTGACTTACTTTGACTCCAGTTTGGGAGTGACTGGTCAAGGTTTCTAATAAAAAACAAACGATAAATTTCAAATGTAAAAGTAAAAACTACCTATTAAACTGACATTCAATGGCAGAAATGTCATTTAGTAGATAAAGAAGCCACAACAAAGAATCAGTCTAAGGAGTATATGTCCATAACAGTTGATAATATAAATGTAAAAATTAAAAACATGACAGAAAACCATTATGCTATGAAACAAAATGAACCAATCGAAAAGAATATTCTCTTGGACTCTCTTAAAATATACAGAGTAAACAAAAAAATAAGAAAATGTTAAAAATCACAAAAATAAAATTTGAGGGTCAAGATCTACCCCAAAAAATAAAAGTTTTAGGTAAAAACAGAGAAATAAGGCCTTATGTCCCAAAGCCACTACAGTGCCAAAACTGTAATAAATATGGGCATGCAAAGAAATATTATTGAAACAAACCTGTATGTGCATATTGTGGATCTGAAGAACATGCCACACAATGGAATTGCAGCGAACCAAAATGTATAAACTGTTGGTAGAATCATCATGCAAGATCCAAAGAATGCATGTATTACGTATAAAATACAGAACTGAAAATGCTACAAGAAAGAACAGGAATGTCTATTAGAGAGGCTAAATTAGAATTGAAAGTGAGAGGAATTTAAGATCCTGCTAAGAAATTTACATAATGCCTTGATAACAAGAACTAATAATGAAACAAAAATACATACAGATACTGTAGAAGTAACAAAACGCAGGAAAATAAAATCTCAAAAAGAAAATGATGCTTTAAAGAAAAAAATTAAAATGGTAAAGAATAAAGAAACAGGCACAAAAGGATATGGATAACATTTTATCAATTCATTTGAAATATTAATGCAAGGATGATGATACACAGGACAGGATGCTGCTACTGCAAAGTAAAGACAGGAAAATAGACTGGAAATTAAAGATAAAAAAGGCCTTTGGAGAGAACACCACCCAAAACAAAAAAACCAACTATAATTAGAGAAACATTGGTTAAAAAAAAGACAAAGGATATGAAAAAGAGAACAAAAACAAAACAAGCTAAGAATATACCTTTATCTCCTAAAATAATAGTAAAACCTATGGATACAGATATCCAAAACACTGAAGTTGAAGATAGACATAATGATTATGTCAAGGGAGAAGAGATTACTCCATCACCAATAATTGGTACAAGAGCAAATGAAAAGAAAAGAATGTACATGATAACACATGTGGATGTAATGAATGTTTTATAGAATTGTGCAATAATAACAAAAACACAACAAAAGATGGTTTAACAAACATTATAAGAAATTTTATGAAATATAGAAAATAAGAAACCACAGATTTGAGTAACCATGAAAAAGGTTGCATGTGCAATGAGCACTTAGTATATTATAGAGAAAAACAAGTGAATGTCGAGTAAATTATTAGAAAAAATGCATGTTGGTAATACAAAAAAAAGAGAGTAAAACTTGACCGCTATAATAAAATATTTTCAATAGTTATATTATACAATGGAATGTAAATGGTCTGCAGACCAGATTACACCTAGGAGAAATACAATGATTACTAAAAGAATATGAACCAATGATATTATGTTTACAACATGTCAACAAAACCATATCAACAGTAGGTAAATATACCTTAGCATCTTCATCTAGAGAGGAAGAAGAAAATTAGGTACTGCTATATATGTACATAACAAAGTATGTTATGACAAAGTATCTGTAAACTTTACTGATCTGCAAATATCGAGTATTAGAATACGATTAAAAACGATAATTATTAATTCATAATTTATACAATCAACCTAATAAAAATTATGACTTTGACAAACTCAAAGAATTACTTAATAATTCCAGGAACCAACGTTAATAGTAGGTGATTTTAATGCCCACAACCCGATGTGGGACTGTAATTGTACAGGCTCAAATAGAGCAGGAAGTAAAATAGAAGAATTCATAGATTCATATGACGTGCTGTATAAACGATAACGAAATCAGCACATATTTTTCTAAAACACAGGGAACATTTTCCTCAATCGACTTGCACAGCAAACATACTTGACAGATTAGATTGGAGTACAGTTGACGACTTGCATACAAGTGATCATTTCCCAATATTAATTTCATTATTACAAAATAACCCCACCAAGCATCTCCCTCAATATAACATTTATAAAGCAGATTGGGAGCAATATGAATTCCACACTAGGAATATCCCACCATTTGAATATTTAAAAGACCATAATGAAACTGATAAATTTTTTGTTGATTTCATTACAAATGCTTCATTACAAATGCTGCTGATAAAGCAATACCAAAATCAAAATCTCATCCAACAAAACACAGTGCCGTGGTGGTCTGAAAAGCTAACAGAATTTTAATAAAAATAAAACACCAAGCTGGAAACAATTAGATAATTTGAATAGAAAATTCAGTAAAATAAACAAAACATTACCAATATTAGAAGGAACTTTATAAAAACTGACTATATTATTATTAGAAATTTATAAATTACAACCTCTATATAACATATCTGCAAAATTTAAAAGAGAAGTAACTCAAGGAAGAATCATTTCATGGAGGAAATGTGTATCAGATCTCTCTAATAATACTCCCATACAAAAAATGTGGGAAAAATTCAGGAAAATAAATGGTACCCATGTTACACCACCTAGACATGCCATAATAAAAGATAGGAAAAGAATACTTGATCCTAAAGAAATAGGTAATGTATTAGGTGAAAATTTAGCAAAAGTAAGTAGTGGCAAAAATTTATATGAGCATTTCCGCACAAGGAAAAATAGTATAGAATTAATAACAATAAATTTTGAAACAATAAAGATATATATTATAATAGAAAATTTAATATGGAAGAGTTGGAATTTGCTCTATTGAACAACAGTAAATCTGCCCCTGGAGGTGACAATATTTGTTTTGAAATGATCTGCCATTTAGCACCTTTGGCAAAGACATACTTATTAGTTTTATAACCACTTATGGCTTGAAAATTTATTTCCTGATGAATGGCGTAAAGCTATAATTATTCCTTATCCCCAAACTGGAAAAGATCCAGTAATGTAACAATTACAGACCAATTTCTTTAACAGGTTGTTTATGCAAATTACTAGAGAAAATTGTAAGTGCTCGACTAACATGGCACATTCGAGAAAATAAAATTTTGACTCCCACTCAATTTGGGTCACAATGTAACTGATCTACACTGGATTCTCTGTCTAACTTGGAAGACCACATACGAAGAGGATTTGAACAAAAACAAATGACTATAGCTGTCTTTTTTGAAAAGGCATATGTTACTTCATGGAGATATGCAACATTAAAAACGTTACATAAAAACAGCATCTGTGGACATTTACCTAGGTTTATCCAAAACTTTCAGACAAATTGCACTTTTCAAGTGAGAATTGATTATGTATTGTCAAGTACATTTCCATTTGAAAATGGTGTTCCACAAGAAAGTGTCCTTAGTGGCACACTGTTTACTTTAGTAATAAATGATATCAGTAATAATCTGCCTATCGGTATTAAAAGTAACTTGTATATGGATGATTTTGCCATATATTATTCAGCATCTCGCATAAAACATGCAGAACAAATCATTAATAAAACTATAATAAAAATAGATGAATGGGTCTCATCTGTAGGCTTTAAAATTTTCCGTACAAAAAACTCAGCAGTAATGTTTTATAAAAATCAAAAAATGGAAAAAGGTGAAGAAATAGATTTAAAAATCAGAAATCATTCCATACCAATTGGCCAAACAGCAAAATTTTTGGGATTAGTATTTGATACTCACTTGAACTGGAAAGCCCACATAACTACAGGAAATCAAAATGTAAAAGAGCATTAAACCTAAGTAAAAAACTATCAATAGCACCCTTGCTTGGGGAGGCGATTATGGAAGCGAAATATATGGCTCGGCATCAGACGCAACGCTGAAAATGTTAGACCCAGTTCATAATGAAGGCCTTAGAATATGTTCAGGAGCTTTTCGATCATCACCAACGTCTTTTTTACAAGTTGAATGTGGTGAACTACTGCTCTCTGTCCATAGAGAGCTATTAACAATGAAGAGTGCCCTGAGAATTCAGACAAGTGCTTCTCCAACCAAAATTATTTGGATTAAGAGATGTGTTTATAAACAATCTTCCACCTCCTTTCCCAGTTAGAGCTAGAAGATTGTTTGAGTTGCTAAATATAAATATACAAATACCTTTAGTATTAAAATTTACCTCCTCCTATGGTAATGAATAAAATGAAAATCTGTAAACACTTGAAATATTTATCAAAAAAATATTCATATACTCCAGAACACCAGAGACAACATACAGTAGAACATATGATCCGAAAAGTTCCACATTACGCAATATACACTGATGGATCTGAGTCACAATACGGAGTGGGATATGCTGCAGTATCCCAAGACAAAATGCATCAGTTCTCTCTACCAGATAATGCCTCAATATTTACAGTTGAGTTATGTGCAATAGCATCAGCCATAAAAATAATTAAAGAAACTTCATTTAATAATTTTGTGATTTATAGTGACTCCTGAAGTGCTGTAGAAGCCATTCAAAGCTATAATCCAAGAAATAATTTTGTACAACAAATTAAGTTTTCACTCCATAAATTGTATAGTAATGGAAAAAATATTGAAATATGTTGGATCCCTGCCCATGTAGGGATTAAAGGAAATGAAGAGGCTGATAAAGCAGCTAAAGAAGCAGTCCACATGACAAGAGCAAATGTAACACCCCTATTAGTGACTATACAAGATATATAAAAACAATCATTGTAAGTAAATGGCAAAATGTATGGAATGAAGAACCAAAAATAATAAATTAAAACTGATAAAATCCAGTGTTGGAAAATGGAGTTCATCATATCAGAGAGAGAGACACACACACAAGTAGTTCTGACACGTCTTTGAATAGGCCATACTCGTTTGACACATGGACGCTTAATGAATATCCCATGTGGCCCTCCTCCCAGATTGCAAAGTGTTGATAACAGTGAAGCATGTATTATGTGAGTGTCCAAAATAAAACCTGCAGTGATGATCAAATTTTGAAAATAGATCAATAAAAGAAATTTTATCAGAATCTTCAACATTTTCAGTACAGTAATACTGTACCCATTTTAAACTTTTTTAGTAATACTTTAATAATAATAATAATAATAATACTTTTCTGGGCTCGCCTGTGTCGCTGAGTGAAATGTCCTATACAGCACACATTTCTAGGTATAAAAATTGCTAGATATACCAGAGAAAAAGCTATACAGCTAATAGGATGCCAGAGTTACTACCTCTGGTTCGATACATCCTTATAGGATGTCGGTATGTCATCTAGGAGGAGTGGAAGCCACTACCACAGACACTTAACCCAATAGATTCCTCCTCTCCAAAACCCCTCTGCCTAAGAGGTGCCGACACAACGGTCTCACCACCGCTACTACTAATTCTACCCATAATGCACCATCCGCTTATAGCACGCTTTGTAAACAACTACGTTGGTTTTTCGTGGTGCTAATTTTGCATCTTTTTACCCTTTACGGATTATTTCGCTTCTACATGATGGCTTCAATTGATCAAGGTGCATCTTCTTCCAAGTTGAGTATTCAATTTTGAATGTTTTGGGACTCGATCGATTTATATAAGTCCCGTTTGTTATTTACGCCTGATCAGCTGGGGGCCGCCATTTCGTGTTCGTTCGTGGTAGCTGTCCACAGCCTTATCATGTGATGCCTTCTTTCGTCCAAGACGATTGAATATTAAAATTATTACGTTCCTGTTTTAATTTTCGCTCGATCTGACGCGATCGGCTATTATTATTATATTTTAAGAAGTTGAAGTTGAAAGTGGGGCTTAGCCTAGCTTTCCTTTATATGCCTTTCGTAGGTACATTTGTTATATGTGTTATTATACCATTTCATTTAATTATGTATCAGTTCTTGAGTCTGTTTTGGGTGGTGTTGTTAGCCTACCTGACCAGTTTGGCTTTTGCCGATTCTTGGAAGGTAGGCTAAGTTATTAATCTTCCTTCCTTCCTTGGCTTATAGGCCTGGTAGAGTGCAGTTTTCTTAGGTGGCCTTCGTTCGAGTTTGGGTGCAGGCCCTTCCTCCCTGACCAGTTGATTCTTCAATCTCGGAAGGTGGGGTTTGGCGCTAGCGCTCTTTCTCGTTCGTTATTTTGGCGATAGAAACAATGTTTATCTTTTCGCCTTATTTCTCACCCCCATTATATCAGTCTCTTTTGTCTTGGCTCTCCCTTTGGGGCATTTTAGAGCTAGCTCATTTGCCCCCTTCGGTTGAGATGACGCCGTGGAAGGTGCCTAGGCACCTGGCCTGTTGTTGTCGCCATGTTTCCTCCCACTTCTCCGTCGTTCCGCCATCCGGACTTGTTCGGCGGCGCTATCGTTAGCTTCGCTTTGGCTTCTAGTAGAACTTTAGCTTGGCGTCGTTGCCTTTTGTTTATGGCGGAATTGGAGAGGAGCTGTGATGAATTTGTTAGCAGTGATTGTATATTTGGTTTTCTGCTCCTGCTTCTCTACCGTTCCGTCATCAGGACTCGTTCGGCAGCTATCGTTAGCTCGCTTTGGTTCCTAATAAGACTATCGCGGCGTCGTTGCTTTGTTTATGGCGGAATTGTAGAGGAGCCGAATGAATATTGTATATATTACTGTTATTATTTCTGTAGTTTCTGTGGCGGTGTTGGTGATTCAATCCCGAACCTTCGCTCCGGCGACTAGTCCTCCCTGGTGGTTGATTTCTGTGCGTGTGGTTAATTTCCGTGATGCTCCGGCGTCACCGGAATTGCTTTCCGGCGTGATCTGACTCAGGTTTGGCCCACCTGTTTAGGATCCCATTGGAGAGTTCCGCCGTAACCACAGTTCTCAACTCCGGCGTGTACAGGAATATTTTACTTTAAGTTTTTACTAGTTTAGCTGTTCCGGCGCCTATCTTAGATACTCATGTATCAAATTTTATTGTAGGTGGTGCATTGCCAGGAGCCAGGCTGTAACGCTTATCTGCAGCAACCCTGTGCCCGTAGCATGCAGGTCGATGCTGGCTGTGCAGTCAAGGTCGACGACCATCTCGTCTGGCACCCAGATGGCTGCGATGTGTGCTACTCACTCTACTCAGATGTGATTGATGATTGATTGCGTTAACCTTCAATTGGATTTAACTCGGTCGTTTCAAACAATTTTATGTGTATTTGATAGAAGATAATATCCTTGTCAATCCCTTTTATTGACATTGTATTTGATTAACAGGTCCCTCGGTCCCGTCAAGCCTCGTCTCTGGCGACACTGAAGATCTGGGTTGGCGGCTTTGGTCGCAGTGTTGGTCAGGGCGTCCTTATGTGCTGGCAGAGGATATCTGTAATATCCTATACCCTAATGCTAGAGCCTCTGCAGCTGTAGCCCCAGAGTAGCAGAACCCTGATCAACAAGATTAGGCTTGAGACCCAGGTCTCACCAGAAGATCAGGAGCTGTGCGGTGAAGTGGCCGAGAAGTGGCCAACATCAATCTGAACATCGAGCCGATGGCCATCGACCCAGAGGAGGAAGGTAGGGATGTAAGTGAGGCAGGTAGACCAGTTAATCCATTGTCTTTCAGTTCACCTGCGTCTTCGTCTTCATCCTTTCAAGGATTCTCTAAGAGCTCCACCTTGGGGACCCGTTTGGGGTCGGTGATCCCCAAGGTGAAGTCCTCTATGAAGACGAAGACTCTACCTAAGTTGTCTAAACCCCCGAAAACCCCATCCGTACCTAGCTCCACCAAGGTATCATTGACTCCCAAACCTTCGACTTCCGCCAGAAAGCTACTCCCCCTTCTAAGGGGTCAAGAACAAAGTCGAGCAGGTCTAAAAACCCTGACTTCGACCCTGAAGCTTTCGGAGTCAGTGATGAGGATGCTTTCTGAACAGGTCTCTTCTCAGTTAGAGGCAATGTCTCACGATCTTGCCTCGAGCCTTAAAATCGTCAGGGAAATACGTTCAGTCCTTGGCGGAGAGATTAAAGACACAAGAGAAGTCGCTGGCCAGACTGGTTAGTTCAGGTCGGTTCAGCAACAGACCTATGCCATCCCAGACGCCTCTAAGCTGCCAGCTTATGAGGATTGTAACCCTAGCTGGCGTCTTGCTTTTAATGCCCCTTCGCTAATGGTAAATTAACCATCGAAGGTTGTGGCACCCCCTGTGGAAGATTACAGAGTTCTTCCCCCGGCAGATCTTGTTTTTCCCTTCCCGGGGTATGCTCGGCTTTCCGAGGAAGCCCTGGTAAGGGACGATAAGGTTCCCAAAGAAACAGTGATCTTTCCTAGGGACCAGCGCCCGTCGGCATGGGTTAGGATCCTATCTGACTGGGAGTGTTTGAACACTAGATTGACCCCTCATAAAAATTCGATTTACGATGTCCACCGTAAATGAGGATGTCCCAACTCCTGCACCTCTAAAGTGGCGGAGTTAACCCTTCAGGCCGAACAGAGGCGAAGCCTATGCCACAGCTTGAGATGGAGCCACCTCTCTTCTCTTCCCAGCAGACTTGGAATGCTGGACTGGAGCCTCGAAACCTTTACAGTGGGTAAGCTAGATTCGGAGTGCGCTTCAATCTTTTCAGTGAGCAATTACCCAGGCTTCTGGAGTCCCTGATCAAAGCTGAGTGTGAGGCTAGGTGCCGTCTCAGCAGGTCTATCAATTCCGTCACCTCGGCGGAGTTGATGTCTGTTGTATATAAGGATGAACCTCTGTTCAGGATCCTGACCAAATCACTTCTGGCCTCTTTCCAGAGTGATTTGTTTGACTTCATAGTGGCAAGGAGGAATTGCCGAAAATTTGTTCTGGCCGACGCTACCATCCGTCATGAGCTGAACAAGCTCATAAAATCCTCTGTCTGGGGGACCAACCTATTTCCCGAGGACATGGTCAACTCGGTGATCAGTGAGGCCTCAAGGGCCAACCAAAATCTCAGGATCTGTTGGGGACTCCCCTTTAAGAGGAAGTCTTCAGAGTTTTCAGGGCCCCAACCCAAAGGCAGGAAGAGATCTAGGAGATTCCACCCTTACAAGGCACCCCAGACCCAGACAATCGTTCAGGCAGTTCCAGTTGGCCAAATTGCCCAGCCCTCCACCTCCAAGGGACATCCGCAATATGTTTTGCTGAACCAACCAGCTCACCATCCGGCTGGTTCAACAACCTATGTCTCTCCGGCCTTCAACCCTACCTATGAGTCACAGACTTTTCAGAGCTACCGCCAATTCAGGGGCAATAGAGGTAGGGGAAGTTTCAGATCCAGACCCGGTTCCAGGCTTCAATCTCGAGGTAGAGGTTCAAGAGGAGGCAGAGACAACAAGCCCTCCACTAAATGAGCCTCCCCAGGTAGGTGGGAGATTGCGCCTCTTCAGGGACCATTGGACATTCAGTCCATGGGCCTGATATTATTTCAAAGGGCCTAGGGTGGAGTTGGGTAGGGGACCCCTCCACTTGTCAGGGTTCTATCAGACTCCAACACCGGATCTGTTAGACTATGCAGAAGACCTTCTTTTAAAGAAGGCATTAAAGAAAGTCAGACATCTAAAATTTCAAGGGCGCTTGTTCAGCGTGCAAAGAAAGACTCAGACAAGAGAAGAGTGATTTTAGACCTATCGACTCTAAACTCTTACATTCAATGCGACAGGTTCCGTATGTTGACCGTCTCTCAGGTGCGGACCTTACTTCCCCGTGGGGCCATCACCACCTCTATAGATCTTACAGACGCCTATTATCATGTTCCAACAGCAAGAAACTTCTCCCCTTATCTGGGGTTCAGACTGGGAAGACAAGCTTACTCGTTCAGAGTAATGCCTTTCAGGCTCAACATAGCGCCCAGGATCTTCACCAAATTGGGAGAAGCTGTGGTACAGGAACTGAGATCTCAAGGTATCAAGCTCGTGGCTTATCTGGACGATTGGCTAATCTGGGCCTCCAGCGACTCCGAATGTCGGAAGTCGACCAAGATAGTCATTCAGTTCCTAGAGTATCTGGTTTTCATATAAACACAAAGAAATCTCGCCTAACCCCGGCAGACAAATTTCAGTGGCTGGGCATTCCAGTGGGACTTAAGCACCCCACAAACTTTCAATTCCCCAGCAAATGCAAAGAGATAGCCAAAGCAACAAGACAGTTTCTCAAGTGCAAGCGAGCCTCTCGTTGCACTCAAGAAAGAATCCTGGGTTCCCTTCAGTTTGCGTCAGTAACAGACCTTCTCCTCAAAGCAAAACTGAAGGACATAAATCGAGTGTGGCGGGCGAGCCAATTATCAAATTCAGGGACAAAGTCTCCCTCATACTTCAATCTTAAAGAAAAGAGTCACCCCCTGGACAACGGCCAAGAGTCTTTCAAAGTCGATTCCATTACAATTTTCCCCTCCAGCCCTGATCATCCACACGGACGCATCTCTGACCGGTTGGGGGGGTTACTCACAATACAAGAAGGTTCAAGGAATCTGGTCGAGCCACTTTCGTCACTTCCACATAAACATTCTGGAAGCAATGGCAGTTTTCTTGACTCTGAAACGCTTACGTCCGGCCAGGAACATACATGTCAGATTAGTTCTGGACAGTGCAGTGATCGTTCACTGTCTGAACAGAGGAGGTTCCAAGACAAGTCACATAAATCACGTAATGATAGCAATCTTTTCATTAGCAATGAAAAACCATTGGCACTTGTCAGCCACACATCTGTCAGGAGCAAGGAATGTGATTGCAGATTCTCTGTCAAGAACGACTCCTCTGGAATCGGAATGGTCTCTAGACAAGAAATCCTTCAATTGGATTTGCGACAGATTCCCGGCTTCAGGTGGACCTGTTTGCCACGGAATCAAATCACAAACTCCCATGTTATATAGCTCCACAACCTGGACCCTCGGGCTTATGCTACAGATGCAATGTCAATAGATTGGAACAGATGGCAGAAAGTCTATCTGTTTCCTCCAGTAAATCTTCTGTGTGGTTTTACACAAACTCAGATCATTCAAAGGTCAAATAGCCTTAGTAGCCCCAACTGGCCAAGAGCAATTGGTTTCCCGTTCTGTTGGAGCTGAAACTCAGAGCCTTGCAAATTCCTCATCCAATGTTAACCAAGTAGTGCAAACTCAGACTGTGTCAGCTTCCTCAGAATGCTGAATGCCCTAACTTTATGGATTTCATGAAGTTTAAAGTCAGAAAAATGCTAATGTTGATCCTCTAAACACAATGTTTTTGGAATCAGATAAGAGAGTCTACTCTTTGTCAGTATGATTCGGCAGTAGAAAGAAAACTTGCTAAATTTCTGAAAGAGTCAGACGTTCATACTATGACTACAAATCTTACGATCTCATTTTTTAAGGCCCTTTTTGACAAAGGTCTGGCGGCTAGTACCATTACTACAACTAAATCTGCCTTAAAGAAAGTATTCCAATGGGGATTTAATATTGACCTAACAGACTCATATTTTTCATCTATTCCTAAAGCTTGTGCCGTCTTAGACCAACAACCCGTCCTAAAACGGTTTCTTGGTTTTAAATGACGTTTAAAAATTAGCCTCAGACATAAATAATGAATCTTGCTCTTATTCGACTCTTCTTAGAAAAACTTTGTTTTTAATTAGCCTAGCTTCAGGAGCTAGAATCTCTGAACTGTCAGCCCTTTCTAGAGAGTTGAATCATGTGGATTTCCTCCCATCAGGAGAGGTTCTACTCTCTCCAGATCAAATGTTTTTAGCTAAGAATGAAGACCACTCTAATTAGGTGGTCTCCCTGGAAGATAATACCTCTTCCGAAGATCCTTCTCTATGTCCGTGGTTACATTAAAGCCTACCTGGAAAGGACCTCTCGGAGGTCTTCAGGTCCACTTTTTGTTAGAGAAAATGGTGGAACCATCTCCTTGAATAGCATTAGACAACAAATACTTTATTTTATTAAACAAGCCAATCCGGATTCAATCCCCAAGTCCATGATATCCGGGCTGTAGCCACCTCAGTTAATTATTTCCAACATATGAATTTTTGAGGAAATTAAGAAATATACGGGCTGGAAATCCCTAGAGTCTTTAAAGCGTCACTACCTTAAATCCTGGAGGCTCTGAAGTTTTCTGCTGTTGCTGCAGGAACATTGTTTCCCCAGAGTCAGCTTAATATTATATTATTTTATTATTTGTAATTTGTTATTTGTAATATGTATAATTGTAATTATATTATATTTTAATTGCACCTACCAATTGGTATACCTCTCACCTACCTGCCTTTAAGATTGTATTCCCGTCCTTCCTATCTTGTTGTCTGGGTTTGGGGTTGCTTACAA
Organism: Macrobrachium rosenbergii; assembly: GCF_040412425.1. NCBI lineage: Eukaryota > Metazoa > Arthropoda > Malacostraca > Decapoda > Palaemonidae > Macrobrachium > Macrobrachium rosenbergii. The sequence goes on along the minus strand of NC_089746.1, from coordinate 2,568,273 downwards.
TCCACTCCTGGCTTTGTTTTTACTACCTTTGTTGTTAAATTTTCACCAAATCTTGTTATTTTGGGTGATGGTTTCTAGTTTAATTATTAACCTTAATATTGTAACTACATCATTTTTGCATTAATTAAGATAGTTATAGCCCTTTTATACATATTTATATTATTTTCTATTTTGGATAAGTAAAAAGCATATTCCAAATTAATTTTTATTTTATCCTTTTAAGTTTACAAGTAATGTTGGTCATTCTCTGTAATAGGTATTTCATGCACGACACAGGGCGAGCCCAGAAAAGGGATTTTGTGAAGGAAAATCTATTTCTGGGTGAAGGCCTGTGTCACTTCAGTGAACCCTCCTCTCTATATTTCCCACCCTGGACTAGCCAAAAAGCTTGGGTGCTATTTCGATGGTGCATTACGGGTAGAATTAGTAGTAGCGTGGTGGGACCGTTGTGTCGGCACCTCTTAGGCAGAGGGGTTTTTGGAGAGGAGGAGTCTATTGGGTTAAGTGTCTGTGGTAGTGGCTTCCACTCGCTCCTAGATGACATACCGACATCCTATAAGGATGTATCAACCAGAGGTATTAACTCTGGCATCCTATTAGCTGTATAGCTTTTTCTTTGGTATATCTAGCAATTTTTATACCTAGAAATGTGTGCTGTATATGGACATTTCACTGAGCCGACACAGGCCTTCACCCAGAAATAGATTTTTCCTTCGTCAAAATCCCTTTTTTAATAATAATAATACAGTGTCGATAGTGGTGATGGTAGTTAACTATTGACATTTCAGGGGTTAGCCTATCATTAAATTTCTCAGCAGGATTTAAGGTTTGCTTTTTATACTCAGCATATAAGACAACCCCCCATTTTGGGTGAGGTTTTTGAATTATTTGTAAGGTTAAAAGGTCGTCTTATATGCCAGCATATATGGTTTGTCATCAGTCAAGTTCACCTAGCCAACTCTCAATGTTGACTTGTGGTGTAGAGGTAAAGTTGGTTCATAATGTTTCTTGCATAAATAGGCTGTTGCTGCAAACAATGTGTTGTTTTCTAGCATCAGGTTTAATACTTCTCAGTTTGCTAGGAGTTTCATCTTGGCCTCAATTAAAATGTGTAATACTGTAGTTTACCAAGTGCAGTTCTGGAATCTTCTGATCTCCAAATGTGTAAGCAAGGAGCAAATTCGTTCCTGCTCTCTGCTAACGTCTCATGAATTACAGGTGTGTCAATTTTATTTTCTGTTGTCTTATTTGTTTATCACCATTTCCTATAATGCATCACTTTCTGTAGGCTGATTTCCCTTTGGAGACCTCTAGGGTTTATAGTCTGCTGACTATCCATAAGGGATTTCAGCTGAAGATTTAAAGAAAGAAAGAAAAGAAGCAGGGGCCGACAGTTTCCCTTTACCTCTGTCAGTTGGCAAATCAGTTGCATGAGTAGGAGGTTCACTGCATTGCTGAGTTGTCAGTCAGGTATACTCTGGCCAGGAGGAATGTTCAGGCAGTCCAATTCAGCAATGAAGGTAGGTAGTAGGGTTAGAATGGTCCGTATGCCATTGAAAGGGAAAAGACTGTTTTAGCTTAAAAGGAACACCAGTTATTGACCTGTTTGCTAAGTGGCTGAATAGGAAGCTCCTGGTGTTCTGCTCTTTTGGTGCTAGAAGCCTAGGCAACCCTGGAGGATGCCTTCAAGTCCTGGTGTTCCGCTCTTCTGGTGCTAGAATCCTGGGCAGCCCTGAAAGATGCATTGGAAGCACCCGTGGTACAGTCTGGATGTATGCCTTTCCTCCATTCAGTCCAATCTATCAAGTGATCAACCATGTGTTCATCACCCTGAGTTCTGAATGACCCTGGTAGCTCCTGTTCAGTCCTATGCTGAGTGGTGTTGTGATCTGCTGACTTAGCAGGCTCTCAGAGAGATTTCCCCTTTGACCACTCTCCCACATGTTGAGAGGTTCATCGTGTGATACAGTCTTTCCAGTTGCCTGCTCAGAGGTTATATACAGTAGTGGCTGTTGCAAGAGAGAGGCTTTTCTTGCAGGGCTGCATAGACATCTGGATACCTCCAAAATCGTTGACTTGTGTACCAGTGGAAGTGGGCCACCTGTGATTGGTGTCATAGAAGGGGTCATCCCCCTTTCAGCTGATTGTGGACATCCCTGTCTTCCCTCATCAAGACGAGCTTCTCTCAGTCTTTGTGGTGAATGGCAATTGCTCTGGCTTGAGCCCGGTCCACAGAGTGAAGGGTATAAATCTCTATTGACTTGGTTGAGCTGTGTATGCTTGTGAGGAACTCCAAGGAGTCTTACTCTCCTCTAGAATTATATGTGACTTTAGTCCTCTTCAACCTAAGTCAGATGCCATATGAGCCCTTGGATGAAGCCTCAGACTGAGACCTCATACTCAAGAATGTTTTCTTGCTAGCCTCAGCCTTATGAAGCATACTGTATTAATGACCTTTCGGGTTTGGAATCTCTTTTGTTCTTGCTTATTCGGAGTTTTGGGCAAAAACCCTGAATTTCTCAGTTCCTGATGAAAGATACAAACTTACAATTTCTTCTTGCCTTGATTTTGTGGTCTGAGTAAGAGGCTTTATGCATGTTATGAATCATAAGGTGCTACTTATGAAGGACCTGACCTCTTAGACCAGAGTGTCAGTTCTTCTTTGCTAATCCTGGCAAGCTCAAGAAGGTATTGTTAAGGAACACCCATTCTTTTTTAGCTTTGTGTTGTAATCAAACAAACACAACTCTTCTGGCAAAGTAGACAGTTGAGCAGTTTGTGTGAAAGCTCAAGTAGTCATGATAATGTAGGCAGGTGTCTGAAGCATTTGACCATCTTTACCTCTTTCTACCACAGAGTCATTGTCCACAGGTCCCTAGACGCCTTCTCCTTAGAACCTGTGGTGGCTACTCAACAGGTTGTGTAGTCACCCAAGCCCCTTTCAGACAGAAAAATATCTCGCCTAAGGCGCTCTCATTCTTTCTCCTCTCTCTTTGAGGCAGGTTCAGACGTAGGTGGCTACTCAGTCAAGCACATAGGGACATAAGGGTGGACTGATTGGTAGCAATTTTCTCATATTCTTCCTCCTCTGTGTGGCAGGTGCAGTAGGTGGCTACTCAGTCAAGTACCTAGTTGTGGGGTTTTGGCTGATAAGATGCCACTCACTTGACTTTTCCCTTTTAACAAGATGGACATTTTCGGTGGACAGTAGGGCCTACAATCTAAAGCCATCAGTTGTACTGGCTAGGTTAAGGTGCTTTCAGTTGTACTGGCTAGGTTAAGGTGCTTTCAGTTGTACTGGCTAGGTTAAGGTGCTTTCTGACTTGTCACCCCATGTAGGGTCACATGTGGTTCTCTGAGGACTCCTTCTTGAGCGAGATCTCAGACACATCTCATTCGAGCTCAGTCCTTTGTTGGCCGAGTCGGTTGAGCTTCAGACTGTCACACGATGGGCCGGAGTTCAATTCCCAGATGGCTGATGAAGAGTTAGAGGAATTTATTTCTGGTGATAGAAATTCATTTCTCGCTATAATGTGGTTCGATTCCACAATAAGCTGTAGGTCCCGTTGCTAAGTAACCAATTGGTTCTTAGCCACGTAAAATAAGTGTAATCCTTCGCCAGCCCTAGGAGAGCTGTTAATCAGCTCAGTGGTCTGGTAAAACTAAGGTATACTTTTTTTTCAGTCCCTTATTGCTCTCTCATCCTTATGCCTGCTCACTGTCATGACTTGGAATGTAACATTTTTGGGTGAAGATCCAACTTGTCAGTCAGATAAGAGACAACCTCCCGCTGAGGTGGTGAATCTCCTACACAGAAGCATTTATTTTGTCAGCTTATAGCACTTCATGGATTATCCTGAGTTTTCCATGCTTTTTTTATTTCTAGAACTCCACATTAATTTTCAAATCAGTTTGTTGAGTTGGGTAAGTATTTAAAACATTTATTTGCCATTACTGAAAAATAATTGTCTTGTCAGGACTTATATTTTAATGCAAAAACCACTAAAATGAAACAAATATGTTTTTATAGGACATTTATATGTATATCATACAAAACCATAATCATAAGATGTCATTGTCTCTAGAGAACTGTCCCAGTCACACCAGTGGCTTTAGAGTATGGCTGTCCCATCATCTGTTGCTACATAACTACCCTCATAGTGTTGTGGTGTTGAACTGAACAGTATGAGTATGTTGCTGGTCAAAGAGTAACACCCCCTCATATTTAATTGGTCAGTGAAAAATACATTTTTGTAATATGAAAACAGCTTGTTCATTACAATTCATTAATCATAAGATGCATGTACAGGAATTTAGGAGGGGAATTAGTGATTATACCCCTAAAGGAATGACATACGGCCCAGAAGATGGCACCCTTTGGACCGTTTAGAACAAGCTCCTTGTAAAGAAGTTTCACAGTAGCCTTAGGTACAGCTAAAGAGTGAGAGAACCACAGTCTTGGTCAGAGAAGGTAGTCTTTGCTAAAGACAAGGCAATTATTTTTGCCTTATTTTGGGCTAAGTACAGTTTTGGTTTAGGCCCTTACCTACAAGAGTATCTTGACCTAGCCTGAAGTCACAAGGGCTTGAGGAACTTGAACCCCTGGGAGTCCAGTACAGTACTGACTTAGAATTGTTGGAATTGCACTGAAAGGATTAAGCCTGATGTAAAGGTTCTGTGTACAGTGATTCGGCTACTAGAGCTTCTGAAGAGTAGGAATGTAATGTCTTTTCATTAAGTCTTTGGTTAAGGACTTTAATGCTAATGGAAGGTAAGCCACTTGACATGAGAGCAATGTCTACAACTTTTAAATTTTGAAAAACCTTAAACTTGGATAAGATATTGAAGTCACTCACTGGCATGGTAATCTTGTATTTGCTATGGTTTATCTTCATGGTGCAGAGATTAAATATGATTATTGCAGAGCATTAACTCCTCAGGTTTGTGCAGGGGATATTATGCCTTGAACCGATAGGTAGCCTTTTTTGGCCTACTGCATCAGGTACTTTGTCATAACATACAGCACTTTATGTAGATATATAGTATAGCAGTACCTAAATTTCCTTCTTCCTCTCTAGATGTAGATGCTAAGGTATATTTACCTATTGTTGATACTGTTTTGTTGACGTGTTGTAAACATAATATCACTGGATCATATTCTTTTAGTAATCTTTGTATTCCTCTTAGGTGTAAACTGGTTTGTAGACCATTTATGTTCCATTGTATGATATAGCTATTGAAAATATTATGTTATAGGGGTCCAGTTTTACTTTCTTTTTTTGTATTATCAACTTGGATTTTTTCTAATAATTTACTCATGACATTCATTTGTTTTTCTTTAAAATATACTAAGTGCTCAATGCACATGTACTCTTTTTCATGGTTACTCAAATCCATGGTTTCTTTTTTTTCTGTATTTCATAAAATTTCTTATAATGTTTGTTAAACCACCTTTTGTTATGTTTTTGTTATTATTGCATAATTCAATGAGACAATCATTACATCCACCTGCATTATCATGTATACTTCTTTTTTCATTTGTTCTTGTACCAGTTACCCTTGACATAATCATTGTTATCTGTGGTATGGTTCTCTTTCACTTCTTCAGCGTTTTGGATGTCTGCCTTTATAGGTTTAACTGTTATTTTAGGAGATAGAGGTATATTCTTAGCTTGTTTTTGTTTTTGTTCTTTCCTCATATCTTTGGTTTAACTGATGTTTCTCTGATAATAGGTGGTTTCTTCAATTTGGGTGGTGCTCTCTCCAAAGGCCTTTTTTTATCTTCAATTTCCAGTCCATCACGAACCTCCTCTGTTACTTTTGTAGTAGCATCTTCCTATGTTCCTATTTGCATTAATATTTCAAATGAATTGGATACAATACTACCCATCCCATTTGTACCCGTTTCTTTATTCTTTACCATTTTAGTTTTGATTTCTAAAGCATTAATTTCAAATTTCTTCTTGAGATTTACATTTCTGTGCTCTGTATGCATTTTTGTTTCATTATTGGTTCTTGTTACTGAAGAATATGCATGTTCCTTAGATGGAACTTGAATTTCTCTCACTTTCAATTCTAATTTAGCTTCTTTTACAGACATTCCAGTTCTTTCTTGTAATATTTTTAACTCTGTATTGTATATATAGTACATAACATTCTTTGGACCTTGCATGATGGTCTTGCCCACACTTTGGTTCACTGCACTTCCACTGTGTGGCATGTTCTTCAAATCCACAATACGTGCACACATGTTCATTTCAACAATATTTTTTCACATATTTTTGTGGCTCTGGGACATATGGTCTTACTTCTCTGGTTTGGTCTAAAATTTTTATTTTCTGAGGTAGATCTTGACCTTCAAATTTTATTTTTGTGATATTTAATATTTGTTTATTCTGTTTACTGCACTTGGTAGATCATATAGTTCACAATCCTGTACTTTTATGTATTTCTTTTTAAGTGAGTCTAATAGTATGTTCTTTTCAACTGGCTCGTTATTATTCTCGAGAAGTACAGTGGTGCCATGAATACTGTTCATAGTATAATTTTTTTTATTATTTATTTATGTTATCTATATTTTTTATTGATAAATAATCTTCAGACTGAGTTTTTGTTGAGGCTTCTATAAGCAATGTCTTTTCTTTTATCTGTCTAAACGACATTTCAGTCGTAGAATGTCTGCTCAGTAAAAAATTTTCCAACTTGAGTGCTGGTATTTTTTGGTCAGTTTCTAAGGTTAGAAACTTGACCAGCTTCCACTCACAAAGAGGAAGTCGAAGTGAGTCAAGTCTGGGTCAAGACGATATTTAATTTATTTAGGTTTGCTCTGAACTGGAGCACAGGGTTCCAGTGTAATTACACTGGAATGTTTCTTGGATTTTTCTAAGCAGAGGTTGCCAGAGGAGGAGGTTACAGCAGTTGTCAGCTGTGCCGAGACAGTACCATCAAAGGGCCCATGGGGTACTCGAATCTTTATTTCTACTTATCATAAAGATTTCAGAGAAAAATTAAAATTAAACCTGAAAACTTTAAAAAGATATAATTAGCCTTTCATGAAGTTTATTCTTCCACCAGTGGCACAAGTGTAAGCAAACCCGCTTGCTAGGACCGAAGGTATTACAGAATACTATCATCCCCACTCTAATCATGTTATGGGCAAACCAGATAGAATGCCGAGAGTCCTATCCCCAGAACCAGACCCCCTTGGAATCTGTGGTCCAGCCCTAAAGAATAGTTCCGCCTTTGAGCTATCAGTCTGATAACTCTCAGGTCCGAACATTATCAGGCAGTTTATGGTCCTACCACAGTTCTCACTATTTAGCTTCGGATATAAACCCAATGCCAGCTATGATATCTTTTCCTATTTAGGTTGAATAAATTTTAGCAAAAGTGGAAAATTCCACAAAAATTATATATGAGACTCTTGGACTCATCCTTGGGAACAGATTCCGGGAGTTCAAGAGCCCCCTCACCACATCAAGGCGGCCCCACATTGAGGGGGCTCCTTCACACTGATATGTTATGCAGTTTTCTCTCTTCTGGAGACCAAATCCCTGAAACTTCCATGTCTCCCAGAAGGCTCCCCAACCCAGATCTGAAGTTTCTGAATACAAGGAAAGGCTGGGGCTCAGGGGAAGGAAACTCACATCAGGATGTCATCTCCGATGACCGACGTCTACAACTGCTAGAGGCACTCCTCATCCAACAAGAGAAGCCCTCTCTGAATACGACGCAGGAAGTGCTCTTCCTTCCTACAAATATAAGAAGGACAATACTATAATACCAAGACCTGCAACTGACACCAGAACGAGTGACACCCCCGGCTTAGAAACACCAGATCAGACGAACAATCCTGCTGCCAATGGGAATAGACGTAGGAGAACACCAGGCTGTGACATACAATATCACGCACTGCCTAGTGATGCCACGTCCCTACCCCGCCGGTCAGCGAGACTGCAGCAGCGTGACCTTCGTGCCTGAAAAGTTGGCTTGAAGAAAACTTTCACTGGCCAGTAGGAGACCAGCACCCCACCCCGGCTGATCAAAATTCAGCAAGAGGCCTACCCCTTGCTGACCCCGACTGTATATTGAGTAGACCCATCCATCAACATCAATCTACTCCTACCCTCAGCCATAATCATACCCAGTTGCAACTGGGAGACATGTTGGCGAAATAATTGTACTGTATACTCTAATTGACAAATACATACACAGACATATGGAGTCCCTGAATTTCGACTATATTTCTCTTATTTCTCTCCTGAAGATTATTAACATCAGAACGTTACTCACCCGATGCAGTAACAGAGAAAAAGTAATAATTAGAAAAATAGAGAAGACTATACAAATTAAATGCAGCAATTTCACATAACATTACCTGCTTAAAAGAGGGTTTTCTCTTGAAATATAATAATAATAACCTCCTTCTTCTTCTTCTTCTGAAGAGTCATTGAACCTTGGTCAGTCTTCAGTATAACAACACATGAGGCATTGGTATTCAATAGGCATATTAATCCAAGTTCCTTTGCATAACAGATCCTATGAGTTCCACTTGACTAAGTGTAGGATTTAGCTGCTCAGTCCTTTCTATATAAGATGACATTCAGGCTATATTATGAATATATAATGAGATTTTGGTGAAAAATATATGTTTCCTCCAAAATAAAATTATATTTTAATGCAAACCCATTACTCATCATTGGAGCTCCCTTCTCCTGACCCCTCCTGTTTTCTCAGTTAGCTGTCTAGGTAAATAATGTGAAGCAGTTATAAAGTGCCGGGGGTTCAGTGATCTGTACGTGTATGTACAGAGCTTCCTTCTGGCTACCATTTTTATTATGTTTGTCAAACAAAGGACAATTGTCTTGGATTTTGCACACCACAAAATTGGCTATGAGTAATGGGTTTGTAAGGAAAAAATTGTTTTAAAAGAAGTTTCTTATATTTTTCTTCCTCTCCTTTTTTTTTGCAACAGTGGAAGTCAGTAATGTGACTGGTGGCCATTCTCCTGGTGTGGTTCTAGGAGAACGTGATGTATGCATTGGCACAATTTATGGTGGTACATCAATCAGCATCCTTCGTCATCCATCCACTCCTACTGTTGCAGCCCACCTTGATGTTTATACTCAAATTAAGTTAGTTCTATGATGCTTTTATATGATTTTTGTCTTGGTCTTAAAAGATGAATTTTTTAATGGTCACATGAGGGTACAAACCATTTTCCTTACCAGTCTGTAAGGTCTGGCCATATCCTAAATTCAAGTTACTGTACTTTATTACTAGTGATTTCTTTTTAGCAATGATGGTGTCTCTGTCACTAGTAGTATATATTACTTTTTGTTATGTTCCCACCAAATGCAAACCTGCCTTGCTTTTGATTATAAGAACTTTGCTTTCAACCTTATACCTTTTTCATAGTGCTATCCTTCTGCATCAGTGATATTATTACTAAATTGATTAGTGTTTTTTAACAAAATTGCAAAATTGTCAAAAATCCCAATGCAGATCTCTCTAAGTGTAACCCTTCATCTAACAAAATGGTAATATTTCTCTTATCATTTCAATGATGTCACCTAAAAAATTCCAAATAATGTAACCACCTTTATTTATACTAATAATAAATCTGATAGGGATGTGTCATTCAGTGATGTTGGCCATGCTCTGAGCTGATGTCTTTCTTTGGTTAATGAAATTTGGTAATTACAGTATGCAACCTCAAAGATATCATTGCTATTATATATTCAGTGAAAAATATTTATACTTCATTTTGGAATTAAAAATATCAGAACACTGTGGCATGTTGAGATTTACTCATTATTATGGGTAATTACTGTAGGCAGATTTATCTAGGAGTATATTTTGTTTGTTTTAGCCCCTTGTTATACTGTAGTAGATGAAATGAAGTTAATGACCCTTCAGCCAGTTTCAAGCCCAGGCAGATGATGAGGTTTATGTCTATTAATGAAAAACAGGTTTTGACAGGAAAAACCCATACTGTATTTGGCACCTGATGTGAGTCTTCAAGTAACTTACCCCATTGGAGCTTCTTGAGACAGAGTGATTAATATCAAGAATTCTCTCAACTGGTGTAGACTGGAATAGTACCCTTTTTGGTACAGTGATGGATTATAAATGTACAATGCAGAAGGCTCTTTATCCCACCTACAGCAGCTACCTGGGTGGCCACAGTTAACCTGTGTCTCTGCAGATGTGACAACAATGGCATGGGTAAGCTGAACCCTCAGTACCCTTACTTACCGGGTCTGTGAAAGGAGCATCCATCAAAGGTTCCCACACTTTTTCACAGGGAAAGTGGGTGGGGTTGAGGACTCCCCTGGCTACCAAAAGTAGATTTTACTTTTATCAAGGAGCATATAAAACGAATTGACTAGTGACAAAACATCCTAGCTGTTGAAGAAAGAATCTCAACTGCCCAGAAGAAACAGTCCCTGGTTAAAACTATGTTAGGGATCATCTCCTTTCTTCTGTTCTGGGTTCCTATGGGAAATTAACAGTGAATAAAGAGCAATAAAGAACCTATAGATCTGTTAACTTATGACAATTAAGTGACTTACCCAGTCTTGTTGAGAGGGAATGTACAATACCCATTCTGTCCCAGCAGTTTCTCAGAAGTGCCATGGCATCAGAGAGACACGTTGTTTTCAGCTAGGGGACCTGAGGGACTTACCATAACTTCTGCTGACACCCAGTGCAATCAAACCTATAAAGATTCGATTACCCTTCGGCCCTCAGATGATACTGTTTCGGCACAGATGACGACCGCTGAAACCACCTCTGATAACCTTTGTTTGGAAAAATCTAGAAAACCTTCTAGTGTAGTGACACTTGAACCCTATGCTCCAGCACAGAGCAAAGGGAAATTGATCAGAAATATATGTGAAATAGGACCAGGAATATTTGAAACATTTTGTGATAATATTTGATGTTTAATCCGGAAGATTCTAGTTGTGATATTTTTAATGTGTACAGAGACATTGTAAAGTGTTTTGGCTGAGAGCCCAAGATATCACCTGAAGGTCAAGGAAAGTTGACAGTAGAATCGACCTCAGCAAAAGAAAGTGAAAAATTAAAAGCATTATTGCATCTTGGAAGAGTTAAAGTGACTGCAGTACATGCTTGTTGGAATTATTCCAAGGGAATGATATATGCACCCTAACTAATGACGTACTCGGAGAAACTGATAGGAGAATTAAAAGATCAAGGTGTGATTAGAATTGAAAGAATGAAGAAGATGATCAATGGAGCCGTAGTTCCACTTCCAAATTTAATTATTACGTGTAATTCTGCTCGATTGCCTAATATAATAAAAGCAGCATGGTTACGTTTTAAGGTTAAGCAGTATATCCCAAGAGTGAGGAGAGGTTTTCATTGTCAAGAATTTGGACATAAGTTAGGGTCTCACTGGCAGAAGCTACAAGGCAAGCCTGCCACATGCATTAAATGTGGTGAATCAGAGTATGGTACATGTAAAAAAGAAGGAAGATGTATACATTGTGGAGACAATCATCTATTATCTTAAAGAAAAACAAACATTAAGGGTAACTGAACGTATCATGTTTAGAGGGGCAAAAGAAGGAGTATTGAATCAGTATGTCAGACGTGGGATATCCTTTTCCAATGTTGCTGCCAACCGAAGAAAAAATATAAATGCTACCAGGGGTGCTTCCCTTTGCCATGTAAAGGGAAGATCAGTGGCAACCTATGGTCATGCCTCTTTGGAGATTGCGCCAGTGGTCTCTGGCACCCCTGCCTCTTTGGAGGCAGTGCCAGTGATTTCTGGCACTTCCACCTCTTTGGAGGCAGTGCCAGTGATTTCTGGCACTCCTGCCTCTTTGGAGCCAGTGCCAGTTGTACTTGGCACTCCCACCTCTCTGGAGTCTGTGCCAGCTATACCTGGTGTGTCAGCTTCTTTGGAGGCTGCACCAGCTTAGCGGACTCTCCTGCATCATTGGAGGCTGTATTATCAGTATCTGGTGCTTGTGGCTTCCTGGAGTCTACACCAGCTGTAACTGGTTCTCTTACTCTTTGGAGGATGCACCAATTCTGACCCTCACACCCCTCTTCAGGCAGCGCCAGCTTTGGTTTTCCTAAGATTGATAACCCTCTGAAAAGAATGGCATCCATTAATCAGTCTGCTGGGAAAAAGAATGAGCAAGGCAATAAGCTGAAAGCACTTAAAAGAGGGTTCAATTTAACAGCCTCAAAAGCAAAGTAGAATTCATTAATTTTCTTAAGTGGAACTGTCAGGGATTAAGAGCTCAGTGGGAAGAACTAAGGCTGCTCATATCAGAAGTGGCTTCTGTATGTATAGCTTTGCAGGAGACCATGATTGGTAATAATATGTGTCCCAGCCTACGAGAGTATATGGCCTCTCATTCCACCTATAATGTAAATGTAGGAAGCCATGGGGGTGTAGTTTTGTATGTTCGTAATGACACCCCACAAAATCCTATTAGTATCCAGTCTACATTGCAAGTGATAGGTGTGCAGATCCATTTACAAAGAAAATATACTGTATGCTCTCTCTATCTGCCACCTAGTGAGGTCTTCCCCATTGATGAATTTAAATCCCTCATTCATCAGCTACCACGTCCCTTTGTTATTCTGGGAGATATGAATAGTAGAAACCCTTGGGGCATCATCGCCAATCAAAGAGGAAATTGCCTGTGTTCCATCATAGAAAGTGAAAATGTAGGAATCCTCAACAGCGAGTCTACAAATTTTCACATTCAAACAGGCATGTTATCAGCAATTGATTTATCGATATGCAGTGATGTCGGCCTTATTGATTTTAATTGGAGAGTGATGAATGATAGATTTACCAGCAACCATTTTCCAATAGTGGTGAATGTAGCTTCAAATCCTCCATCTTCAAGGCTACCTAAATGGAACATTGGTAACTCTGATTGGGGAACATTCAAGGAACACAGCTCAATAGATGACTCAGCTGGTGACTTTCCCTGTATAGATGATGCTCTTGACTTTTTTAACCCTTTCATATCTGTATAGTTATCACATCACTGAGGGTACATGAGCCCCGATGTTCCTGGGAGCGCTCGACAGTGCAAAAAAATAATTATTTCGAAAATTCAGCAAAAATAGAAATTTTATGCCAACAACGTTCATTTTGCTGTCCTTTTTTTCTAAATGTTTATATTTTGTGGTGGAATAGTCAGAATAAGAGTCCCAGCCCTCTAAATACGAAAAAATGTGAGTTATTTAACGAAAAAAATAAAATTCTTTACTTATTTTTATATTTTCGTTCGTAACCCAAAAACTATGAAAGTCAGACAAATGAATTATTTTTTATGAGAAAGCCAATAAAATTCCCTAAATATTGACATATAAAACAATGGAAAACGAATAAGTCCAGTTGGTGAAAAAATTGATAGAAAAGATGGTGGAGAAACAGAGCGCTCTGCCCGGCCTATGGTGAGAATTATCGCTAGAAAAATTTTTTTTTGAAGAGCCCTATCTCGGTTATTTTTTCATAGAAATTACTTTGTAAATATACGAAAAGTAGAGGAAAAGTTGAAGAATAAAGGAAAGTCAAGAAAAAATGGCTTTGGTAATGGCAACAGTTTCATTTTGACGTTATAAATTGATCGAAACGAAAAAAGTTACCGTTGTCAACATTATTGTTCGTAGCTCAAAACTATAACAGTTAGGCGAATGAATTATTTTTTATGAGAAAGCCAATACAATTCCCTAAATATTGACATATAAAACAATGGAAAACGAATAAGTCCAGTTGGTGAAAAATTGATAGAAAAGAGGTGAGAAACAGAGCGCTCTGCCCGCCTATGGTGAGAATTATCGCTAGAAAAATTTTTTTGAAGAGCCCTATCTCGGTTATTTTTCATAGAAATTACTTTGTAAATATACGAAAAAGTAGAGGAAAAGTTGAAGAATAAAGGAAAGTCAAGAAAAATGGCTTTATATAACGGCAACAGTTTCATTTTGACGTTATAAATTGATCGAAACGAAAAAAGTTACCGTTGTCAACATTATTGTTCGTAGCTCAAAACTATAACAGTTAGGCGAATGAATTATTTCTTATGAGAAAGCCAAGAAAATTCTCTAAATATCGACATATAAAACAATGAAAAACAAATAAGTCCAGTTGGTGAAAAATTGATAGAAAAGTGGGTAAGAAACAGAGCGCTGCCAGGCATACGGTGAGAATTATCGCTAGACATTTTTTTTGAAGAGCCCTACCTCGGATTTTTTCACACAAATTACTTTGTAAATATACAAAAATGTAGAGGAAAGGTTGAGGAATAAAGTGAGAGTCAAGAAAAATGGCTTTGGTAACAGCAACAGTTTCATTTTGACGTTATAAGCTGTTCGAAACGAAAAAAAAATGTTACCATTGTCAACATTATCGTTCGTAGCTCAAAAGCTATAACAGTTAGGTGAATGAATTATTTTTTATGAGAAAGCCAACAAAATTCTCTAAATATCGATATATATGATAGTGAAAAATGAGATTCAGAGCCCTGCCTAAAATCCAGACGTCTCTTATGTGATGCACTAACGAATTTCCGCTAGTTTTACCGTAAAAACTTTGCGAAAGCATGTTGGAAACTGTTCTCGATTGACGTCGCTGTATGTAAACAGCCACACGTGTTTACCCAACCTCGTACGCATGGTCTCTGACAGAAGTGTGGCCTGCCAGGCCTGCGTGGAGTGCGATCAGCTGATGTCATTGTGAGAATTTTGCTACGCCATGGATTTTGCGCATGCACAGTAGAGGAACTAAAAATTTATAGAAAATAGAGATACCAAACAGAGTGTTTCCAATAATGTAATCCTACATTTTATATAAAAAAATGTAAGATACGAGAGAAAACGTGGGTAGGATCAGCTGATTTCATTGTGAGAAATTTACTATGCCAGGGAATTGCGCATGCGCAGTATAGGGACTGCTTGCCTGGCGTATCGATGCCTGGAGTTACACGGTCCAAGGTATGCTTTAGCCTATGGAAACCACCAACTGTCCGAAAATAAAAAAATTTACCCCTACCACACGTCGCATTTAAAAATGTCGGTAAAATTTACGTAAAATTACGTCAGTCAGAAAAGAAGGGGGGTAGGTGGTTGTTGCGTAATATGACGTCAATTGGACAGGAATGGGTTAATACAGTTATATTTTTGGCTGGCCTTCAGTCAATAACTAGGACTCCTGGCATGTTTATCTGCCAACCAATTCCCTGGTGGACTCATAAATGTCAGGAAACTCATAGAACTGAGATTAGCTTTCACCAGATATCACAGACAAAAATGTGAGTATACTTATTCAAAAAAAGCAAGAGCTAATTTCTGCATGGAAATTAAAAAAGTACGAAAGGAATCTTGAACAATTTTCATATCTTCACTAAATTCGAAAACACCCTTAACTTCAGTTTGGAAGAGAGTAGAAAAATAGCTGGCAAATTTACTCCTTGTTAACCCTTAAACGCCTACTGGACGTATCATATGTCAACTAAAACTGTCTGTTGGGTGCCAAGTGGACGCACCCGTGACGTCGACTACAAAAAAATTTCAACCTTTGGTCAACTTTTGACTCGACCGAAATGGTCGAAAAACGCAATTGTAAGCTAAAACTCTTACATTCTAGTAATATTCAATCATTTACCTTCATTTTGCAACAAATTGGAAGTCTCTAGCACAATATTTCGATTTATGGTGAATTTTTGAAAAAACTTTTTCCTTACATCTGCGTGGTAACTCGGCCGAAAATTTCAGAAATTCTTTCGTCATTTTGTCGTAATTTTTGCACTGTTTTATATTAGCCGTTACATAAAGTTTTATATATGAAAATGTTAGCAATTTCATGTAAAATATAACAAAATACAACCCATGGTTGTAGCTTTTATCAGTTTGGAAATATTTTCATATAAATCTCGATAAATGCCAAAATTTCAACCTTGGTCAACTTTGACTCGACCGAAATGGTAAAAAAAATGCAATTGTAAGCTAAAACTCTTACATTCTAGTAATATTCAATCATTTACCTTCATTTTGCAACAAATTGGAAGTCTCTAGCACAATATTTCGGTTTATGGTGAATTTTTGAAAAAACTTTTTTCCTTACGTCCGCGCCAGAAATTCTTTAAATCACGTTGTCGTAATGTTTGCACCGTTTTATATTAGTCGTTACATAAAGTTTTATATATGGAAATGTGCGCAATTTCATGTAGAATACAACAGAAAATAACTCATGGTTGTAGCTTTTATCAGTTTTGAAATATTTTCATATAAATCACAATAACTGCCAAAATTTCAACCTTTGGTCAACTTTAACTCGACCAAAATGGTAAAAAAACGCAATTATAAGCTAAAACTCTTACATTCTAGTAATATTCAATCATGTACCTTCATTTTGCAACAAACTGGAAGTCTCTAGTACAATATTTCGATTTATGGTGAATTTCTGAAAAAAAACTTTTTCCTTACGTCTGCGCTACGTAACTCGGCCGAACATCTCAGAAATTCTTTAATCACGTTGTCGTAATGTTTGCATCGTTTTACATCAGTCGTTACATAAACTTTTATATATGAAAATGTGCGCAATTTCATGTAGAATACAACAGAAAATAATTCATGGTTGTAGCTTTTATCACTTTTGAAATATTTTACATAAATCACGATAACTGCCAAAATTTCAACCTTCGGTCAACTTTAACTCGACCGAAATGGTCGAAAAACGCAATTGTAAGCTGAAACTCTTACATTCTAGTAATATTCAATCGTTTACCTTTATTTTGCAATAAATTGGAAGTCTCTAGCACAATATTTCGATTTATGGCGAATTTTTTGAAAAAAAAGATTTTCCTTACGTCCGCACGATAACTCGGCCGAACATCTCAGAAATTCTTTCGTCACATTGTCGTAATGTTTGCACCGTTTTATATTAGTCGTTACATAAACTTTTACATATGAAAATGTGTGCAATTTCATGTAGAATACAACAGAAAGTAACTCATGGTTGTAGCTTTTATCAGTTTTGAAATATTTTCATATAAATTACGATAAATAGAAAAAATTCGACCTTCGGTCAACTTTAACTCGACCGAAATGGTCGAAAACTGCAATTGTAAGCTAAAACACTTATAGTCTAGTAATATTCAATCAATTAGCTTCATTTTTCAACAAACGGGAAGTCTCTAGCACAATATTTCGATTTATGGTGAATTTTGAAAAACATTTTTTAAGTCCGCGCGTTACGGATCCATGCATCATATTGTGATAATATTTTCTCTGTGTTGCTTTGATCGTTTTAAAATTTGTTATATACCAAAATCATCGCAATTTAGTGTACAATACAAAGAAAAAAATAATCCGTTAGCTTTAACCGTTTTGCTCACAGCGCGATTTGTATAAAATTATATATGAAAAATTTTTTTTGCGCTGTCATATATTTCAATATTTATATATGATAATGATATATTTTTTTCATTTCTGATGGTTGCATACTATACTTCAGCCAATGACAAAAAAAGGAGCCAAAAATGAACTCTTCATCTTAAAAACTAAGCGTGCTGTGATGTTTTAAAAAAAACTTTTTTTCCGCTTCAAGCACTAACTACCAAACGCCACCGGCATACGGGAGACGTTTTTGTAAATAGAGGCTCGGCGTTTAAGGGTTAACCTCCAGTTATCAAGACCAATGGTAGTGAAGTAGCAGATCCCCGGTTAGTGGCAAATGAGTTTGCTAAACATTTTGCTAATGTTGCAAAGAAAAATGATGATTCACCCTATCGAGCTCAAAGAAGGCTAATGGAACAGGTTGAAATTGATTTTAATACATCAAGGAATGAACTATACAGTGTACCTTTTACTAAGAGAGAATTTGAATCAGTCTTAAGTAAATGCAATGAATCAGCTTCTGGACTGAATGATATAACATATTCAGTGATTAAGCTGCTGCTGCTTCTTCTTCTTTCAACCTTATTAATCCCACTGTATAGCAGGGTTGGCTGCTCAAGTCAACTTTTTCCATCTATTTCTATTCCTTGCATCTTCTTCCCCGAGTCCCACCTCACCCATATCCCTCCTCACCCATATCCCTCCTCACCACATCCACCCATTTGATCCACTGACACCCCACACTCCTCCTCCCCATCACTGACAGGTTTTTAGCTCTCTTGATTGGTTCTTCCTCCTCTCTTCTTATTACATGGCTGTAGTATGTCAGACAAGCTTCTGTAGCCTTCTTTATATTACATATACCACATATTCTTCTTATATCTTGACTCTCCCTCCTTTCTGGTAGTGATATTCCAGCAATCCATCTCACCATCCTCATCAACCTCAGTTCTTTCCAACAGTCCCTCCTCTTTGCTCTTAATTGCCCAAGTTTCTGCCCTATATACTGTAATAGTACTGGCCTGATAACTCTCTCATAAATTTTCATTTTGAGCCTTAATGGCATTTTCTTGTCTAAAACAACTCCAGTTACTTTCCTCCATTTTTGCCATGCTTATTTCACTCTCTGCCTCACTGCTTTCTCAGTACCTCCCTCTGCTATTACTGATCCCAGTTAGTTAAACTTTTGTTCTGTTTTAGCACTGTACTATCTTCCACTTGAATATTTACTTCATGTCCTTCTTTACTGTTAATCATTAGTTCTGTCTTTCCAATGTCCACTTTCAATCCTTTCTTTTCTAGGGCTCCTTTCCATGCTAAAATCCTTTCTTGCAGTTCTTCTTTTGTGTCAGTGATTAAGCATACCCCTGAAAATACCAGATTTTTCACATTAGCCTCATTAACAGAATTTTCCGAGAATATATCTTCCCTAAGCTATGGGAGATGTTAAAATTATTGCCATTCGTGAAGATACAGTAATCCTGCAGCCAGCCAAACCCTGCATAATTAGGTAAATCACCTTAGAACCACAAGAGATAATACAGTAAACCCCCTGTATTCGCGGGGGATGCGTACCACACCCTCCTGCGAATAGCTAAAACCCCCGAATACTTAAAACCCCTCTAAAAACACTTAGAACTGCCTATTTTGATAGTTCAAAAAAAAAACTCTAAAAATGCTTTTATATACTGTACATGAGCACACAAAAAGTGCACTTTGTCATGAAAATGATATGAAAATACAGTAATTAGTGAATATTTCTCAGTGAAAAATACGGCGAATGGGCGAATTTTCCACGAATAGTGTGTACATATGTTCCACAGAGAAATCTGCGAATAGGTGAGTCCGCGAGTCGTGAGATCGCAAATATGGGGTTTGCTGTACATATACTGTATAGGTTCGTATGTTGTTTCCTGTTTATTACCAAAGCCTAATGGGTATCTAGAATAAAGAAATTTGTTGACAACATGTGACACATGAATTTCGGGGACCTTACTAATGTTCAGGGTGGAATTCTCCCTAGTTTTCAACGTCTCTATTTAAAGTCTTTAATAGCATAAGAATGATATTTATTTCTCTGTTATTATTTCACCGGCTGACGGGTCCCGATCCAGAAAAAGGATTTTGACAAAGGAAAAATCTATTTCTGGGGAGGGGCCTGTGTCACCCGGTGACCCACCCCTGTTTTTCATTCTCTCCCTCCCATGGTAAACATCATTCTAGTGGGGTGGGTGCTAACATGGAATGCGACTAGTGTTGCCTTGTGTACAGTCCATGAGTAGTGTATGGGCTTGTATCGCACCTCTCTCGTTGGGACTTTTGACATTGGGAATCTTTATAGGGCAGGGTCCCGTGATTGTGACAGTCTCACCCTTTACCATATACGACTCCATTACTTGGAGCTCGCTCTGGGGGTAGTAACCCCAGCTTTACATTTAGCTTTTCTCTGGTATCTAGCAACGGAATTACCTAGAAATAAGTGCTGAATGGATTATTTCACCGGCTGACACGGGTCCCCGATCCAGAAAGAAATTTGTTGACGTGACTTTACCTTGGACCAAAATTTTATGTGAGTTGTTGGGATTCATTTATTAGTAGCATAAGCCATTTTGCCACCTATCAATTTCTTTTGTGAGCTCTTTTGATGAACAATTGCTGTGCTATCAAAAAAAATTTTGATGTAGCAAAAACCTATTTTTGTTAACCACTGTGAGTCCTCAAACCCACCCAGTCTCCCTGACGAAAAGGCATGGACTAGGCTGAACATTTGTCTTACACACTGGTGCATTACGAGGAAAATAGCTGACATGTGCTGTTGCCACATCTGTGTAAAAAGGATGAAGGGATAACCGAGGCAGTCGCTGTAAACAAGAGACAGAGCCCTCTTGTCTCAAGTCATTGATATTATATCACTGTGTCAACAAGCACTGTTCTGACCAAGACCAACTATAAGAGGGTTCTTTGAGAGTAATTGGTATTTCTTATAGAGCCCTGGTGTGGCAGTGACCATGAGAGTAACTCCTTTGAGGACTCACAGTGGCTACCAAAAATATGTTTATCCTATGCCTAACCTTTTTTTTTTATAGCGTAGTCGCTTGTTTCGTCCTCAAGGACTTACCTTCCTTGGTCCACCAGAGCTCCATGGTGACCAACTAATATCAAAGAATTCTCTTCTAGTTGGTCTTTTTGGCCACGTATTGTCATAATGAGTAACATTGTAACACATGATGGAGTATATAGTGGATTCAAAGATAAGAGGGCACTTTCCCTTATCTTCAGCGAAGCTGAACCCAGTTTTTCCAACGTCAAAAGAACCTGCAAGAAAGAGAAGTGACTATTGCGCATGCACGTCCGCCCTCTTGTTGATAACTGGGCCATTAAAGGCCAAGGAGCCATAACTCTCTTTTGGTCTGTAGCGAATGGTTCACGTCATTACCAGCGCTCCAAAAAAATTAAACTTTTTTCTCAGATTTCATTATCGAGGATCATGAAAACATCAAAAATAGCAAAATAAGTCTTTAATATTAAGTTCTAGTTAAAAATTTTAGTTTTAAACTTTTGGAATTGATAATTTGTTTGTAAAAGCTGGAACCCAGCTTGTTGATTACTACCTAGTTTCGTAAAGCGAAAATTGTTTTCAATTCTAACTAAATGTTTTAACTAAAAGAAATGTTCCACAAATTATTAATATGGAAAATCCTTTCAGATTATACTATGTCTACAATAATCTAGGCAGTAAGTGAGAATAATTTAGACTAGATTAATAGTGGATGTTGTCTGTAGCCTATGTCCTAGGTTCATGTATCCTTAAGTGGCCTAGCTTAGACTGAGGGCCCTAGAATCAGGTAATGACTATATGGGCAAAATAAATCGATAGCCTAATAATAAGGCTACATATTAGTATAATTTTTTCCTTTTATATAAGCATGTGCACTTAAGCATGAGGTAAATAATCCAGGACTAGTCTAGGCATTACCTTATATCAAGTTAAGTGGTAACTTTACGAAACATACCATTTTTCGACTAAATTGTTAACCTAGACCATGTAACCTAGGACTGGATGAAATAGTAACTGTGCTGGATGAGATGGTAACCTAGTCTTAAGGCTACATACTAAGGTAATTGTGTTTTTGTAACCCATACCCTTAAGTGCGAATTAAATAATCTGGATTAGGCAGTAGCCTAGATTAGAGTAAGTAATAGCCTGGTTATAAGGTTACACATTATTGAGTTACTGCTTTATATAGTAGACCAGGGGTCGGCAACCTTTTGAACACAGTGCCAGTTGATAATTAATACCATTTCTTTTACTACCTTGCATGCCAGTTGTTATTTTTTTAGCACTGTATAGGAAAATTAAAATCATAATTGTACAGTGTGTAGTGACCATTTTAATTATAATGTATTATCCTGAACATGCATAATAAAATATGTAATAATTTTGTTGCATTTAGTATTCTTTTTAACAAAAATATTTTATATTTCAAGTTTATACCTCACCATATCAATGCGATCCTTGCCCTTGCTTCCTGGCCAAAGTTGAAATTTCTGGTGAATATTTGGACACCTTGAGTTTCACACAACCCTCAGAGTGATTCGTTGTAAGCCTGCTGCGATGGGAGCTGAGGATGTGCTTCATGTGTGAAAATATCTTCTCACATTGATATGTGGATCCATATGCTGATAGCAGTGCAAAAGCTGCTTTCTTCATGCAGTTGAAATTATCAGGCAGTGATGTCTAGGACCTTAAAATGGAGGCTGCATGATCATTTTTACTAGTTTCCAGTATTTCTCAAAGATCTTTAAATTTAGCTGACCACAATGATGAGGCCTGAGAGTCAATTAACTGCATTTCCAACTCCTCAGTTTCCATCCACTCAAAGAGAGTCTCATCCAAGTCACTGTATTTAAATATGTTTGGTCTGATTAAAAATGAAAACACTGGGCCCATGTGTTGAAATCTGATTGAGAACTCAGACTCTAATTCTTGCATGTACAACTGAAGATTAGTAGTGTTGACAGGATGAATTGCAGATAAGTTCTTCAAGTTTTCGAAATAACGGAACGAACCACTTTTGATATCTGTTGAGTAAACTGCAAGCTTTGCAACAAATGCCTTCCAAGTATCATACAAATCCATCACTGTTTTTCCTGCACCTTGCAAGAGAAGATTGAGGTGATTTAGATGTCTAGTGATGTCTGAGAGAAACATAGGTTTCACAATCCAATCTCTGTCCTCCAGCTCAGGATAGTTTTGGCCTTTTTCTGATAAGAAAATTTGGATTTCATCAAAGCATTCCACAGATCTCTCCAATACCTTCCCACAGCTTAACCACCTAATGCTGCAGTGCAAGGGTATATCTTTGTACACACTGTCCACCTCTTCAAGGAAAGCTTGAAACTGCCTGTGCATAGGAGAAGAGTGTGCAGCAAGAAAATTTACTTCTTTTGTAACAGTAGTTATCACCTTGTTGAGATCAGAGCTCGTGAACTTGGCACATAAATTTTCTTGATGAACTATGCAGTGCAATTTCAGAATGGGGTGCCCAATTTTATCCTCAACCATCTTAGTAAAACCCTTGTTTTTTCCTACCATAGCAGGAGCATCATCTGTTGTAATTGCAAAAATCTTTCCTATGTCTACCCCTCTGTTCTCAAAGTGGTCAGTGAATGCCTTCAGTATGTCTTCTCCCTTGGTGGTGCCATACATAGGTTTAAGACAACACAGCTCCCCGTGTACCTCCGTGTCACTATACCTGGCCAAAACAGCCACGTAGGGAATGCCACTGATATCCACACTTTCATCCAGGGCCACACTGAACACATGTGTACTTGTTCAAGCAACCGTTTGCTGCTGACTTACATTATCAGCCATTTCAGAAATGCGTCTCTCCACGGTTCTAGCTGAGACAGGCATGTCTTTTATCCTTGAGATGATAACGTGTTTGTTTGATATGCCATCAAATAACACCTCAGAGCACTCTAGGAAAGCTGCTTTTATAAAATCTCCATCAGTAAAAGGCTTTCCATGCTTAGCAGTACACAGAGCTAGTTTGCAATCTCTGGGGCCTGCAGGGTGCCAGATTAGTGATTTTGCCAGATTACAGACTGGCTAGGTTAGAATACAATTAACCCAAACAGCTAATCACCTCATCCAACCTTTAACATACCCTGTAAATCAGTTCAAGTTGGAAAAAAGAAACTTTAAATGAAAATCAAGTTAAATTTTACTGAGGCACAGGCAAAATAAATGAAACAGGTAATTCTGTTGACTCACACAAGAAAGTTCATCATTGCTGCTTCCAAAGTGACGAGCTGGAATTTGCAACTAAGCACATTTACATGTCTTGAGGTGAAGGGCTGTCAGGATTCCCATCTTCATCTTGGAGTTTTTTTATATATTTTATGCTATTCTCATCTATATTTTTACTTTATTTTCTCTTTTTATTTTTACAACCCAAAAGATAACCGCAATCTTGTTTGTAGGGTATGTACGAACACAGAAACTCATTCGGTGGTGCCAGAGAACTTGCACCAGCTTGTCCCCCTGATCCCAACCCCTTGATGAGAGGTGGGGGGGCTTAGGGATTCACTGCAGGGAGAGTATGCTCTTGTATGCCTGCTCTCTCTGCTGTGGATTCAACCAAACATTGGGACATTTAATTCTTTCACTCCTCCTCCTGTTAATTTTCACCTTCCCCTCCTCCTCTTTTGTTGACAACCTTAGCATGGCATTGAATTATGAACACCACTGCTTTTGTAACTTTAAAGGAGGGTGGAGTGTGATGGCATGCTGCTCCACCTGTAGCACTAGAGTACCCAATATGGTCGAGTGAGGGGAAATTTTTATGTCAAGCTATACCCTCAGTTCTGGGTCTGATCTTGACAGACTGAGGACCCTCAAGGCACTGTGGGTATGGTGTATATCCAGGTGAGGATCCCAGAGCAGTACCATTCCTCCACAGTGAGAGGGACCTCATCCTGGATGAAATTTATATTATTCGTTATATAGTGAACAAACCAAACCTCCCTACGACTTCTAGCTTGACCATGGACGACTGTGATGAAAACTCACTTCAAATAAATAAAGATGACATTAATACATTAATACCCTACAGAAGGCAAAGAACTAGTTACAGGCAAGACCCTGACATTGACACACTTTGACTCCTTCTTTGGAAGTGGAAGTTAGTCAAGGTTCCTGACCTTCGAAATGGACAGAAAAATATCTGCTTCAAAATTAGAAAATTACTTTGAGTTGACACCCAACCACTGAAATATCATTCAAACAAATAAAAGAATTACCCTTAAAACCACTATGGTGCCAAAACTGTAGTAAGTATGGATATACAAAGAAAAATTGCCAAAATACATCTGTGTGCGCATATTGCGGATCTAATGAACATACCACAAAATCACCTTGCAAGGTCTAAGGAATGCATGTGTTATATATACAGTACAGAATTAGAATTACTGCAGGAGAGAACAGGAATGCTTATAAGAGAAGCCAAATTAGAATTAAAAGTTAGACGAATGCATGGTGGAATTTACCTTTTCTACTGTAATAAGATCAAATAATGAAACAATAATTGAAGATAAGGGTAACAAAACCTGATAGATATATCTCAAGAATAATAACTACATTGCAGGAAGAAACTAAAATAGCAAAGAACCAAGAAATGTATATGAATGCTAATATGGATAATATATGTTCAAAATAGTAGAGAGGCAGAGACCCAAAATCACAAGTGGCAAATCACTGGGTTACAAGCTAGCATCCACCCTAGATCAATAGTCCATAGGTGGGCCCCTCTTCCGCGGGTGGATGCCACCTCTGATTTTTCCTTATAGGCTTGTAATAACACTTTTTGTGTGAAAATGGCATTTTCCAAAATTGGGCAAATGGGGCTGTAGAAAGGTCTGTTATGTCATCACTTTTCAAGATATGCAAACAGACAAACCGTGAAAATGAAGTATTTAATGTACTTTAACAAGTTTATTTATGAAAAGTTACAAAATTGTATTTACCACATGGAGATGGGTCGAACCCTACTTGGACCCCTTATCCTCTCAAAAAACTTTTACAGCTTTTTTTCTCAAAAAATGCCATTGTTTACAGAAATGATACATTTTCAGTGTATGGAATGTGTAAAATGCATGGTTAGGCAGTTTTGTACAAAGTTTCAGCCACCTGTGATAGTTAGGGGTCACATTATGGTGATGTATTAAGCCCCAATTTCGGGAAACATGACATGTATTGGCAAGAGAAACTCTGTTCTAATACCACAAAATTGTATTGTGAATTTAGTAAGTAACTCTGTATCATTAGAAGTTTAATGACAATTAGTATATTTTTGTAAAAGCATTCCACCTGACAGTGTGGGGAGAGGATGAGGATGGGGACGGTGGGGGTCAAACCTTTACGAAAGTTTCACAGTTTGAGAACATACTGACTTTAACTACTGTTGTCACCATGTTCATTAATCAGCGTCATCCATCTTACACAACCCCTCACAGTTGTAAGTGCTTTTGCACGCAAAAAAGTCAGCCTTTAGACAGCCACATCTGGTGGGGATACACCCCTCCTTACAAGAGCAGCTGACCAAAGCCATGCATGATTTTGGCACTGACTGCAGGGACATTAGCATCAGCGTAAGTTTCCCAGCTTTAACGGTCCATCCGTTCCTATCTGGAGAGGGTAGATCCGTGTTGTTCATAAAGGCTGCCATCCAGATTAAAGATTGGTAGATACTCTGCATGAGATGATGAAAAGAAAGAGCGTCCTCAGTAGGCGGTAAGGCTTCTCTGGAGGACTTCCCTTCACAAACGTCTTCACCCTAACTTCATTCACAGACCCACAATGTCTGTAGTTGAA
The DNA here is from genome assembly GCF_040412425.1 of Macrobrachium rosenbergii. NCBI lineage: Eukaryota > Metazoa > Arthropoda > Malacostraca > Decapoda > Palaemonidae > Macrobrachium > Macrobrachium rosenbergii. The sequence goes on along the minus strand of NC_089746.1, from coordinate 2,542,007 downwards.
CAGGTGGCAAACAAACTTTTCTGCACCCTTTCGTGCATCTTCACTGCATTCTGCTGAACTGCCAAGTGATTATAGTAAGTCTGGTTCCTTTACGAATACATTCCAGCAGGTACTTTTTCCTTTAACCTGAGAGCTGGCTGGTTGTATCACAACCAGTGACTGCATGGAATGCCATTAGATTGTCAGTCACTGATGGAGCCAGATTGATTGAATGCACAGGGATGTACTTTGGATCTTTTGAAGTGCCAGAATGAATCCAGATCTCTAGAGACAGTTTAGATCTGTGGTCAAGTGCTAGTACCAAGACATCTGTGTCTCAACAACTGATGACCACACATTGATATCACAATTTAAAGCATCCTTAGCATGTAGAAAAATCTTAGTGTCTGCTTCTTCTGTGGTGCTGATTAAGTGGGAAAAGTCTCGTGATGCTGATGACCACACCATTCTAATATCACTGAAGCCTCCTTCAAGTACCAACTCACAGTTTTAAGGATGCTCAGAACAGTTCATCAATTCATTTGATATGAAGGCTGCCAATTCAGACGTGTTAGATGTGTGGCACATGAACTTGGACCAACCATAAGGCGATTTGACAGTGCCCGAGTCTATTTTCCGTCTGATTGGCAGTGAACTTCCGACTCAGTTTGCTTGTGTTTCATCCTTTATCAATGTCTCCTGATATCGATCAAATAGAACATCAACTCTTGAGTAACCGGACTTTAACTCAGCTAAAATGTTTTTAACTAATACATTGCCTAGATCCTGAAACATTCTTGCATGCTCTGGTTTATTGCCTGAATCAGGGCTGGGTCATCAACTAGAAGGCAAGTTGGATTGCTGTTGGTGGGAAGCTTGTGTTTCACTTCAATAAATTCTGTGAGGATGTCAGCCAGATCAGCCTTGGTTGTCGTATTCAATTTTTGATTTGTGCTCGCTAGTGCCAGTGGTGCATGGGAAAGCTCATTCTTGAGGATGCTTCTAAGGTCAGCTTCCCTTCCACCATCACTCACAACTACAGCCTTCACAACAGTAACAGCGTCCTTGTTGACCCGAACAGTTGTCTTGTACATAGTTGCCATGGTCTTGGCCGTGATGTGTGCAATTCTGGAGTAAAAGTCGTGTCCTGTTCATCAAGACGAGATTTTATAAACTCGGTCACTAATTTGTGCCACTTTCCTTCTGCAGAGAGAATATCTGATGCAGTTTCATTGGGCACATTGTCATTGTTTTGGAATGTGAAAAGACCTGGAACCTCTCAAACTCTTTCATCAATTTCCTGACATCTTTGTCTCTCTTCTAACCAGCTTTGCCAGCATCCCTATGAATCCAGTCGTCATTTATATTATCATGCTGTTGGCCAAAGAGATGCAGGGTATCATCTGAAATTCTGGCATGCTTGTTGTATGTCAAACACCATCTATCTTGTGGAGAATCTGTGTGTGATCCCTACAGTACTTCCACTCACTTTAGCAGTCTGGTTGGCGTGTGCAAGTGCCTGGTCAGTTGCCAACTGTTTGAATTTACCCTTAGTTCTCATGATTGAAAACCGACCAGCAACAAATTCATTGAAGATCTCTGGTGCTGTAGTTGGGAGAGCTCTCATATAGCCAGATACACTGGGCCCCAGCAAGCATAATTTGTGTGATCACAAACGGCAAACCAAGGCAACATTTTGAGAAAACTTCCAAATAAAGGGCCCAGTTGCCTTCTTGGCCCGCTCTAATGAATTCCATCAAAATGGAAACTATCTCCGTATACTACCACCAAAAGTTGAGTGTTGGGTGAGCCGACTCTGATTCATCAAACTCCTTAAGCAGATCAAGTACAGTAGATTTAACTCTAACCGGCGCACCAAAAGAATCGGTGACATCTTCATCTGTGGTTGTGAACTTTTCCAAAACATTGTCAGTGACCACCAATATGTTTTCATCCACTGACTTTCCACTTTGCACAGCCCAATCCTGGAATTTGGGCCAGAGTATTCTCCAGAGTGCTTCATGTGTTAGTTTATGTCCATGAATTGCCTTATTGTAAGCATGCCTAGTTAGCATATGTGAGGTGGTTTTTTCACCATATTCACCACTCTCAACCCACACATCTCTTAACCCCGAACAATCCATGTGTTGACCAGTAGCTTTCGTAAAATTCATGTCAGTGTAGAAGTCCCTTAGTCTGACACTGACATTTTCGAATTCATCTTTTTTACTCCAAACAACCTCCTTCACTTTACAGTACAAGGCCAGATCAAATAAAATTACATTGTATGTCTGCCCTAGCTTCTCCAAAATGGCCTTTCATCTAACAAGAACTGTGTAAAGTGGTCATGTCGCCAACTGGGGCTGGAATAATTGGCATGCTACTTACACCGCTAGTTTCAGACTCAAAAGTAGAGACAATATGGTTAAAACCTATCCAACTTGGGATCTGCTGCACATCTGGGTTACTATTTCTACATAAGAACCAGGCCAAGTCTTTGGCCGTGGCAGACTCTGAACCCCCATCACTAGGTTCATACCAATCTGAGTCAAGCACGGGGAAGATTGGGCGGGGCACTTCTTGTTTGAAGAGCCAGATGGTAGGATTTCATAAAAGTCGGTGGGCAACAATGGACCAGAGCATCTTTGTTTGCTAATTATTCTACTGCCGTTGACAGTGCTGCTATTTTCTTGTTTTCCATACTGAAGTGTAGCATATTGTGTAGCACTGAACATGCCCATTCCATCTAGTGTTTCTAGGTTCGATGGAACAATAACTGCCATTTGCATTCCATCTTTCAGTTGGTGTCTACTTTCTTAGCTGTTTCATAACTTGCATAGTGACCAGCAACATTCAGAAGTTGGACTAATGATTTACTTCTAGTCATGTGGTGGGCAGTTGATGCTAGGCTTACATGCTTTGGCATAAGGGTTTTACCTCTCGAAGCAACCTAGATTACATCGTGAAACAAGGTACTAAAATGATTAATTAACAATGAGACTGCATACAAAGTGATCATTTTACCACCCAAATATTTTTCATGAAGAACAACAATTGTCAAATTGCAAATGGGGAAGGGTAGAGCCTAGGGTATGGGCAGCAATGGGTGATGGAGGGGGTGCAGAACGCATAGAATGAATTTGGTGAGACTGATATAGACCCGAAAACTTATATCTTAAAACAAAATCCTGTTTGGTGGTCAAGAAAATGTAAAAGAAATGTATTCTAAAGGAATACCTTAATGTCATTTTTTCTGTTTTATGGGTCTTTGCCAGAAAATGAGGTTTATGCAACCCTCCAGCATTTTGCCCCTAATTACCCAAGGCTGATGAAACTTGGTGAAAAACTGCCTTTCTATGTCTTCTCCAAGTTCCATATCATAAATATACCGAATCTGTGAAGTTTGGACATGTTGGGGTCATTTTTAGGCAAAAAGGGTAATCTGGGGGAGGTAAGGTGTCAAAGTGGGGCAAGACCTCAATTACCCCCTTGTGACTGGTAAATTGCTATACAGTATTTGACAAAATGATGTTTTAGTGCATACTACAAGCTTCACCCATAGCTATATTTTAGAGGGAGCCAGTGCCCCAGTTTGTGCTCACTGTGGTGGTCAGCTATCCGTTGAGCACATGCTGGTGCACTGTCCTAGATTTAATCGCCTTAGGGCAAAGTTCTTATTGCCTGGGAAGACTATTTTAGAAATATTAAATGATGGCATTGAGGTAGGGTTATCTGAAAGAATCTGATTATTTTAATGAGGTATCATTTTAGTATATTTAATCAAGATTTTAGTCATATTTATTGTATAATTAAATATATATTTTGAATATAAAAGTTTATATATATTTATTTTTTACTGGTCTTATTTAACATCATTCTTCTTTTTTTACGTTCATATTTTAACGCTGAATTTTACTAGTATCATTCACATATTCATTATCAGTTATATCATTATTAATTTATATATTTCATCTTCATTTTGGCTCTGAATAATCCTGATGGGTTCCGACGCTTGGTCTTCAACACCTAAACTTCATAATCAGTCAACCAGTCAAACCATATATTATTCAGCATCTTGAATAAAACATGCAGAATGAAAAACCATAATAAAAGATAGAGGGATGGGCCTCATCTGTATGCATTAAATTATGCATACGTAAGACTCAAGCGGTCATGTTTTATAAAAATAAAATATGGAAAAAAGGTGAAGAATTAATTTAAAAATCAGAAACCATACTACCAATTGGCTAGACTGCAAGATTTTAGGATTAGCATTTGATACTCAATTGAATTGGAAGGCCCACTTCACATACATGAAATAAAAATGTAAAAGAGCATGAAATCTAGTAAAAAAATCTGTTGAACACTGCTTGGGGAGCTGATAGACACACCCTTACTGTACTGTATAAAGTAACCATGTTTTCTATCATTGATTATGGAAGTGAAATAGTATATGGCTCAGCATCAGACGTAATGCTGAAAATGGATCCAATTCACAACAAAGGCCTTAGAATATGTTCAGGAGCCTTTAGATCATCACCAACCTCATCTTTACAAGTTGAATAGGGTAAAGTACCACTCTGCCCTTGAAGAGTTTGTAACAATGAAGAGTGCCTTGAGAATTCAGACAAGTGATTCTCCAACAAAAAAACAATTTGAATTAAGAGATGTATTTATACATTATCACTCACCACCTTTCCCTGTTAGAGCTAGAAGATTGTTTGAGTCACTGAATATAAATATACAATTGTCTTCAGTAGTAAAATTACCTCCTCGTTGGACTATGAATAAAATAAGAATTTGCACATACTTATAATATTTATCAAAAAGTTACTCATATACTCCAGAACACCATAGACAACATACAATAGAACATATAACCTGAAAAGATCCACATTACGCAATATATACAGACGGATCTAAATCACAGTACAGAGTGGCATATGCCACAGTATCCCAAGGCCAAACGTATCAGTTCTCTCTACCTAATAATGCCTAAGTAGTTACAGCTGAGATTTGTGCAATAGCATCAGCCATAAAAATAATTAAAGAAACAGCATGTAATAATTTTGTGATTTTTAGTGACTAGAAGTGTCATAGAAGCCATTCAGAGTCACAAACCAAAAAATAACATTGTAGGGATTAAAGGGGGCAAAGAGGTTGATAAAGCAGCTAAAGTAGTAGTCTACATGACAAGAGCAAATGTAAACATCCCTATTAATGACTATGTAAGGTATATAAAAACAATTATTGTAAATAAATGACACACTACAGTATATGGAATGAAAAAAACTATGAATAATAAATTGAAACATAAAATCCTGTGTTGGAAAATGGTGTTCATCATAGTAGAGAGACACACTCACAAGTAATTCTGACACATCTTCAAATTGGTCACACTCATTTGACACATGGACACTTAATGAACAGTCCAATGGCCCTCTTTCCAAATGCTGAGAGTGCAAAGTGATGATATCAGTCAAACGTGTTGTGTGAATGTCCAAAATATAACCCACAGCGTTTATCAACTTTTGGAAGTACTAAATTAATGAGGGAAATTTTGTCAGAACCTTCTACATTTTCAGTCATTCAGTTTTAATATTCATGAAGAACTGCATAGGCAGTCCCCGGTTATCGGCGGGGGGCTCTGTTACCGACAGCATGACGATATTTGAAAATTGCTGATAACCAAAAATCGGTGATAGCAGTGCTTATAGGTGCTGATAACGGAATATCAGTGCCAATAACCGGGGATCGGCACCGATAAGTGGAGATTGGCGCATATTGGCGCCAAAAATCCAGTTATCATTATTGCTAAGCAAGCGCCGTAAAAACAGATCACCAATAGCCGAGGCTGCCAATAACCAGGGACTGCCTGTAATTTAAATGATAACATACATAAAATAAATAAATAATGAAAATACAAAAAAAACCTGTTGGGCTTTTGATGAATTAAAAAAAATTTAAAATGTTACTTAACTTATTCTGAATTTTAATATTCCTTTTTTTAAATGTGAGTATACATGGAAACATGAGTGAATGTATTTAATGCATGTGTGTTCCAGTGTGAAAGCATATGCTTTTATTTTAATTCATTCATCACCAAGCTGAATGACCTATTTGCTCCCAGTGATTGGCCTATGGCCTAGACTTGATATTTCATCCTAATCCTTCAGGCCACCCCTAGGAGAGCTGATAGTCAGCTCAGTGGTCTGGTTAAACTACAGCAAACCCCCTGTATTCGTGGGGGATGCATACTGCACCCCCCCTCCCCCTGCATGAATAGCTAAAATCTGGAAATACCTTAAAACCCCTCTAAAAACACTTAGAACTACCTATTTTGATAGTTTAGAAAAAAAAAAACTAAAAATGCTTATAATTGAGTATTTTAATAGTTTTATCACAAAAAGTGCATTTAGCCATGAAAGTGATATGAAAATACAGTAATTAGTGAATATTTCTCAGTGAAAAATACCACAAATGGGTGAATTTTCCGCAAATAATGGGTGTATATGTTCCACAGAGAAATCCACGAATAGGTGAGTCCGCGAATACGGGGGTTTACTGTATTTTAATAATTAGTTAACCCTGAATGAACTCATAGGTCTAGGTCCCAGCTCTTGCTTATGGCCTAGATTGTATATTCCATTCCATTATCATACCTCCACCTAAGGAGTCAACCTCCAAATAAAATAGGAAGGTTCATATTCTCTCTGGAACAAATAACAAATTTACGGTAACGTACATTTGACCTAGACATACAAACCTGGAGGTTTTTATTATACTAAATCCCCCTCTCTAACCGACCCTACATTAATCCATTACAAAACAAAAAGTGGATGCTGTTTACTGAGTGAGTGAGTGATTTCCCCACCCCCTTAGTAATACTCTTGCAGAATTTAAACTGTCACTTCACAAATTATATGAAGATGGTAAAAATGTAGCAGTATGTTTGATTCTTGCCCATGTGGGCATTAAAAGAAATGAAAAAGACAATGGATCAGCCAAAGCTGCAACTACTACGTCAAGATCACATGTAAATATTCCTTTTAGTGATTACTGTACATAACTTCTGTAAAACCTAGTATTATATAATCAGTTAATGACAGAATATATGGAATAATGAACATGAGAGTAACAAATTAAAACTGATAAAATCTTTGAATATGGAATTGATCATATTAAAAGGAATAACACACAGGTAATTTTGATTCATCTTGCAATTGGTTTTGTATGACCCATGGGTATTGGATGAATTAACCTATCTGATCCAATCCTTACTTGTACAGATTGTGAGTAACACTGTCAATTTTTGTATGAAAGTCCAAACTATAATTGACAATGAATATAAAGTTTTGGAAACCATCACAAAAAGAAATATCAGAATGACCATTTTGAGTTAACCCAATGACAAAAGGTCTTTTGAAATCTTCATACTACAGGCAGTCCCCAGTTATCGGCGGCCTCGGTTATTGGCTATCCGGTTTTACAGTGCTTGAATAGCAACGACGATAACCAAATTTTTTACACAGATACCCGGTTGTCGGCGCCAGTCTCCGGTTATCGGTGAAGATCCTCGGTAATCGGCGGCACTGGTCACCGGTTATCGGCGCCGATAACCGAGGACTGGCGTTATTATCGCTGATTTTTGGTTGTCAGCGGTTTTCGGTTATCATCACGCTGTCGGGAACGGAACCCCGCCGATAACCGGGGAGTGCCTGTACTGTATTCTTTCTTCTTCAAGGTTAATATCTGCTAAGAGCTGGCCAGATGTGTACAATCTGGTAAGGGGGGAGGCAGGAGTTATGAATATAGTCACTTTTTTTATCCTGGCACATGCAGGTGGAAGTTAAACATGGCGTGGTATCCCGTAGAGTTCAGGTTGTCATTATACAGTAACTAAACCTGAAACTTTATAGCAATATCATGCCATTTTTAACTTTCGCCTGCATGTTCCAAAATAAAAAGTGACCATATTCATAACTCCTGCCTTTCCTCTTATCCAGATTATGTATATCGGCCAGCTCTTAGCAGATATTAACCTTGAAGAAAAGAGAATAGTAAGAAGAATTGAAAAGACCTTGTTTAAAATCAGTTCTACTGATGCTGCCATTCTTTTCAATAGAGCATTCTCAAAGGGGGGTTTACTCCCTTTGAATAATAATAATAATAATAATAATAATTATAATTATAATAATAACAATAACAAACACCTGCCTTAAATAATTACCTTGTCACTAAATAATTACCTTGTCACTTAGGTTCAAAGACTGAACCAGCTTTCACTGAAGTTATATCTGTATAAGAGACTTCAGGTTTGTATATCTGGGAAATTGTAAATTATCTTAATACTACCACCCAGCATCAGGAAGAAATAAAATTGAATAGGTAGTATTATGTGTTAAAAATGCTTGAAAGATTCTTCTGCCAATAGTGGTGCTTAAGGAGCTAGTTGGAAGTATTCATCGTGGAGTGTTTGAGGACTGCACTGATGCACAGAGAGGATATTGCCAATTAATGGGTTTGTAATAAAACAAGTAGGAGATTCACCACAAAAGATTCACATTATGTAAAAAATTTGACACATCTAGCAGAAATAGCACACCTGCCATATGGATAATACAGTGAATGATTGTTTATGTTAATAATAATAATAATAATAATAATAATGTTTATTGCTTATTATACCAAAGTTGTGTTATTTCTGTGGTTATTGGTTGCATTGAGTAGTATGTATAATAATAATAATGTTTATTGCTTATTATACCAAAGTTGATGTGTTATTTCTGTGGTTATTGGTTGCATTGAGTATTATGTATAATAAGTATATTTATGTTCAATTTGAAGCTTTTAATAAAAGGCTCAAATTTTCTTATTGCTGTTGCAGAGATGGGACCTTCAAACGTTCATACATATGTCGCTTGGAACTCACTGGCAGATTTGCTGTAAACATTGTTGACAGTCTCATTGTTGTTCATCATCAAGCATCCAAGGTATGTTTGTAGACATGCAGCTCAAATTTATATCCTCATTTACATATTAAAGAATATTAGTTGTGCAGCAAGAGAAGAACCAGTTCTCATAAAAATAAGTTTAATTTAAATGTATTCAGCAAAACCATATTTTGTAATTCATAGTTTCATAACAAACTAGTCAGTCATAATTAGCTTTAATTTGCCATGTTAACCCTTAAACGCCTGTTGGGCGTATGGCGTCGACTAAAATTGTCTGTTGAATGCCGAGTGGGCGTAGCAAACGCCGACTACAAAAAATTTCAACCTTCGGTCAACTTTTGACTCGACCGAAATGGTCGAAAAACGCAATTGTAAGCTAAAACTTGTACATTCTAGTAATATTCAGTCATGTACCTTCATTTTGCAACAAATTGGAAGTCTCTAGCACAATATTTCGATTTATGGTGAATTTTTAAAAACTTTTTTCTTACGCCCACGCAAACTCGGCCGAAAATTTCAGAAATTCTTTCGTCATTTTGTTGTAATTTTTGCACTGTTCTATATTAGCCGTTACATAAAGTTTTATATATGAAAATGTGCGCAATTTCATGTACAATACAACAGAAAATAACTCATGGTTGTAGCTTTTATCAGTTTGGAAATATTTTCATATAAATCACGATAACTGCCAAAATTTCAACCTTCGGTCAACTTTGACTCGACCGAAATGGTCAAGAAACGCAATTATAAGCTAAAACTCTTACATTCTAGTAATATTCAATCATTTACCTTCATTTTGCAACCAATTGGAAGTCTCTAGCACAATATTTCGATTTATGGTGAATTTTGAAAAAACTTTTTCCTTACGTCCGCGCCAGAAATTCTTTTCATCACGTTGTCGATAATGTTTGCACTGTTTTATATTAGTCGTTACATAAAGTTTTATATATGGAAATGTGCGCTATTTCATGTAGAATACAACAGAAAATAACTCATGGTTGTAGCTTCTATCAATTTTGAAATATTTTCATATAAATCACGATAACTGCCAAAATTTCAACCTTCGGTCAACTTTAACTCGACCAAATGGTAAAAAAACGCAATTATAAGCTAAAACTCTTACATTCTAGTAATATTCAATCATGTACCTTCATTTTGCAACAAACTGGAAGTCTCTAGCACAATATTTTGATTTATGGTGAATTTCTGAAAAAAAATTTTTTTGCTTACGTCTGTGCGTGGTAACTCGGCCGAACATCTCAGAAATTCTTTCGTCATGTTGTCGTAATGCTTGCATCGTTTTACATTAGTCGTTACATAAACTTTTATATATGAAAATGTGTGCAATTTCATGTAGAATACAACAGAAATTAGCTCATGGTTGTAGCTTTCATCAGTTTTGTATTTTCACATAAATCACGATAACTGCCAAAATTTCAACCTTCAGTCAACTTTAACTCGACCGAAATGGTAAAAAAACGCAATTGTAAGCTAAAAATCTGACATTCTAGTAATATTCAATCGTTTACCTTCATTTTGCAATAAATTGGAAGTCTCTAGCACAATATTTCGATTTATGGTGAATTTTTTAAAAACATTTTCAAACGTCTGCGCGGAACTCGCCGAACATCTCAGAAATTCTTTCGTCTCGTTGTCGTAATATTTGCACCGTTTTATATTAGTCGTTACATAAAATTTTATATATGAAAATGTGCGCAATTACATTTACAATACAACAAAAAAAAAAATAACTCATGGTTGTAGCTTTATCAGTTTTGAAATATTTTCATATAAATCACGATAAATAGAAAAATTCGACTTTCGGTCAACTTTAACTCGACCGAAATGGTCGAAAACTGCAATTGTAAGCTAAAACACTTACAGTCTAGTAATATTCAATCAATTAGCTTCATTTTTCAACAAACGGGAAGTCTCTAGCACAATATTTCGATTTATGGTGAATTTTGAAAAAAATTTTTAAATCTGAGCGCACAATTCATGCATCATTTTGTGATAATATTTTCTCTGTGTTGCTTTGATCATTTTAAAATTTGTTATATACCAAAATCATCGCAATTTAGTGTACAATACAACTAAAAAAAATTAAGTCATTAGCTTTAACCGTTTTGCTTACAGCGCGATTTGTATACAATTATATACGAGTTTTTTTTTTTGCTGTCATATATTCCAATATTTATATATGATAATGATTTTTTTTCATTTCTGATGGTTGCGTACTAAACTTCAGGCAATGACAAAAAATGAGCCAAAAATGAACTCTTAATCTTAAAAACTAAGCGTGCTGTGATTTTTGAAAAAACTTTTTCCGCTTCAGCGCTAACTCACCGAACGCCGCCGGCATACGGGAGACGTTTTTGTAAATAGGGCTTCGGCGTTAAAGGGTTAATATCTCAGTAAACATAGCTTCTGGAGTCTTGAAGACAGAAGAATAGCCAGAAAATCAACATTCATTTCAACATTTGAAATGAATCCAATTATAAAGTTTTTGAAAAATTGTAGTTTAATGGGCAAAATATAAATAAAAAAAAGAATCCTTTGGGCCATCCCTGTGAGAGCTGATATTCAGCTCAGTGGTCTGGTCAAACTATTTGAATACATAATAATAATGTGGGGAGCAGGTGGGTTGCTGGGAAAGGAGTTTCCCGGGTGGGGATGGGGTGGGATGGGTGGGGAAGGGGTAGGCGGGTGGTAGATTTCTTGTGGTTGTTAAAAATACTTTGTTTTGTGTTGTTTTTAACATTTGTTTTTTTCACATTTTACTAAAGGATATTACAGTACCTTGTGATAAAATAATCATTTGCAATGCAAGAGAGAGAGAGATGATGAAGTTTGCATTGTATTCATTTTTAATGAATGCTTTACTGTGGGGTGCCAGTGCCATGTCCCATGTGGGGAGATGTGCCATGTGTCGATATGACACGTCACTGTAGCATAAAATCCATGTATTTTTATAAAAAAAATATTTATCAAAATTCTCATATACTGGTAATTTCACCTATTCAATCCATGAAACAACTGTTTTCTAGGCTGTTGGGAAACAGTTGCTGTATGGCATTTTTTGGAAGAATATTTATGATTGTTTTTTTCTTGGTGATAATCATTAAAAAATCAACTGAAAATCTGAAAATATGCAATGAAAATTATGACAAAACACCAAAAAATAAAAAAAATTAGAAATGATGGGGAGAAAGAGAAGTATTTGTGTGTGTGTGTTTGCACTGTATGCAGGGGAGTTTCTTAGCACAGCATCAAATGTTCTCGCTCTCTCTCTCTCTCTATGTTGTGTATGATTATTTTATTACAAGTTAATATCCTTCCATAAGATATGAAAAACATAAAGATATTTTTACCAATGAAGCTTATGAAACATGATTGTAAACTTGGGCAAGTTACAAAACAGCATTAAGAGATGAACTGGAAAATTAATGATTACGATGAAATATAATATCAAGAGTGATAAAACATTCTCTTGTGCACTGTTATGATGCATGTGATATATTAGCTCCAACTAAAAAAGCTGGTAAATGATATCATCGATGAAATCCCATGTGTAGATGTAAATAGGCACACGCGCACACACACACAAGTGAAGCTTCTGTGATATTATGAGGTGAAATGAAAAATCATTAACTACAATAAAACAGAAGTTGATTAATTACTGTTTATTAGCATTCTTAAAATGAATTTGCCTTTGACATATCATCATTGAGAAACACCGTATGTACCAAAGATGTAAAATCAGGGTGAGTTTTACAGAAACACACACACACACATACACACAGTTTCCATGATAAGGTGAAATGAGAAATCAGTGATCATGAGAAAACAGAAGATTAATGATAACTTTTTAATAATATTCTTAAGATTTACATACTTAAAGAGCCCATTGGGGTCTGTGGCACTATATGGTATCAGAGTACTGTATAAGTAAACCTAATGGAATTTAATACAGTATGTAACATCTGATATAAAGTTGCTGTATAGAAATATATTAATGGTGATATAACTGTGGTAGGCTGTGGGTAAACACAAGTAGGCTATGGGGTAACCCATATATACCTATATACATACCATGTTGGTTGCTGAGTATAAGAAAAAAAAAAAAGAGGTTTGCTTCTCTTATGTAAAATGTTTTTCAAATGTTTTCTAGTATTTCTTTTTATGTGGTTAGGCAAGGCAGTTATATATACAATATATATATATATATATATATATATATATATATATATATATATATATATATATATATATATATATATATATATATATATATATATATATATATATAAGCCACGTTACTTCCTGGCTTCCCATTGGATTATAACAGCACCCCATGTTTGCTTATATTTAAGGCAAGATGCACAGCGCTCTAAACAGCCATGGGGCATAACTATTAGCTTAGAGTAAAGCCAATATATACAGGCTCTGCTTAGAGCACTGTAGACAGCAGATTTAAGTTGATATACATATTTTCAATGTTATGATGGGTTGAAAGGACAGGCATACAGTACTGTACTTTTGTGTGGAACAGACAGTATTTGAATGCATGACAGGGCCAGTCTGGCAGCCTCACAATCACTCATACTGCATTTTCCTGGCCTAAAGAGTTCACGGCCAAAATACTATTACTCTTTCAATGCACACACACACACACACTGCAATATTAATGAAAATATACACTTGTAAAATATCAATGGCATTTATTTAAACAGCTATGCAGGCAGTTCATATGACATCATGCGATGGCAGTCAACCTCCTCAGCTGACAGCTTACACCTGTTAAAATTATGGCTATAGAAATGGGTCAAACCTTCAACCCTTACTTAAATGCAATTTATTTTATATCATTACTTTCTGAGATAAATTCGGCATTCTTGGTTTTTAAGTATTATTAAAAACTGCAGTATTTCATTAAAATAATTTATATGTATACAACAGTAATGTAGAACATTGTACAGTATTAGTCACACTAGATCCAACATTATTTAATATAATTATGTATGATAGTTATTCTTTTGCCATTTTTTACATTCACAATCATTTACAATTATGTAGAAAATAATACAGTAACTAACCCAGTAGATATAAATATTTAAACAGTAAAGCTCTACTGCAAGGCAGATGCACTATGGCATTATTTACTATAACACAGATGCTGATGACAACATGTACATAATGTAATATGGAGGACATACTATGAATCATATTAGGTAGGCCTGTTGAAATATACACCTAAAGGCTACCTGGAGATTGTGAAATAGAAGGGACAGATCTCACTCTGTAGAGTATTGATGGGGCCAATAAATTTATTATTTATGTGTACATCCAATGTTGACTGAAATTATGATCATACATAAATAAACCCACGTAACAATGGTAATTGAAAAAAATACATAATGTACAATATAAACAATCATAAATACATGGGCACACTGTAAATACTGAAGTATCTCTGCTTTGTTACTTTGAGTAAGCATTTTTCTGGCGTCAAATTTGAAATAGTAGTAGAGAGTGCAGAACACAACCTGTCTGGAAGGTACCTGCTTCTCAACTTTGCCCAGCAGTTGAGACAGGATGTTGCTGCTGACAAGCAGACGGGATCTGCTTTTCAAACACCTTGTCGTTGTTACAGCCATAGGCTGAGCAATAAGCTGGCATTGTCCAGCAAGTTGCATTAATTTGGGAAAATTAAGGGATTTTGACGAAGGAAAAATCTATTTCTGGAGAGGGGACCGTGTCACCCGATGAAAAAGTCCATTCAGCACTTATTTCTAGGTAATTCCGTTGCTAGATACCAGAGAAAGCTAAATGAAATGCTGGAGTTACTACCCCCAGAGCGAGCTCCATCAGATGGAGTCGTGTATGGAAAAGGGTGAACTACAAAAACACGGAACCTTATCCTATAGAGATCCCAAGGTCAAAAGTCCCACAGGGAGGTGCCGTTACAAACCCATGTACCACCCGTGGACAGCACACAAAACACCGCTAGCCGCATTCCATGAAAGCAGCACCCCACTAGAATGATGTTTACTATGGGAGGGACATGACACATGGTGGAGGTGGGTCATCGGGTGACACGGTCCCCTCTCCAGAAATAGATTTTTCCTTCGTCAAAATCCCTTTTCTGGATCGGGTCCCGTGTCAGCCGATGAAAATTTAACAGAGAAATAAACATAATTCTTAAACTAAAAAGATAAAAATTCTAAGGGGAACAAAAGACCGAAGGTCCAAAAAGAAACTTTTCAATCACTAGTAACAATAACAATAATGTACAAAAGAAACTGATGTTAGCTTAAAATTAACATGACAATGTGAAAAAGTACATAAACAAAATAACTATACAATATTGAAAACCTTATAATTTAAATGTGTCATTTAGACAAATACATGGATAACACAGCCAGGTGAGAAGTCACGGCAAGCCTGACTGAAATGACCGTGAGGATAACTGAGGCAGTGGAGGAGGAAATGACTAGGAATCAGAAAGGGAACCAGAGGGAGGGACAACGTTCCCTGCCGCGACTGCTGAGAATTTAAGAGCTTCTAAGGATTTCAAATAGTGACGTTTGAAAACCAAGGGTGACTTCCAACCGGTGTACCTGGTAAGATCCGTGAAATTCATGTAATGGAAGTAATTAATGGAGGTGGCCACAGCTCTGATATCATGAACTTTTGGGACTGAGTCAGGGTTAGCCTGCTTGATAAAGTAAAGGATCTGTTGTCTAATAGCAGACATAGAGAGATTACCCCTCCTTCCCTGATAAAGAGAGGCCCAGAAGAGATGTGAGAGGACCTGTCTAAATAAGCCCTCAAAGTATGAACTGGACACAGGGACAGGTCTAGAGGCAGAGGAAGAATTTTCCAAGGCGACCACCTATGCTGCGGATCTTCATTTTTGGCCAGGAAGGTAGGGTGAGGAATCAGCAAAACCTCCTGATGGAAGGAAGTCGACGTGGTTGGGTTCCCTAGAGAGTGCAGACAGCTCCGAAATTCTAGCACCCGAAGCCAGGCTAACTAAAAACAACGTTTTCCTCAACAAGGAAAGGTAGGGGCAGGATTGATTATCGATATCTGAGGTTAACTTCAACACGTCATTTAGAAACCAGGAAACCGTATGTGGACGAATTACTGGCCTCAGACGTGCATGCTTTAGGGATGGAAGAAAAGTAAGGGTCTGTGAGGTCAATTTTGAAACCATACAAGAACACTTTACGTGGAGCCGACTTGACTGTAGTAACAGTACTAGCGGCTAAACCCTTCTCAAACAGTGATCTAAAAAGGAGATTGCTAAATTAATGGTCATTACTGTAGCCTCAGATTCTCTTAAAAAGAGTGCTAGTTTCTTAATTGCTGAGTCGTACTGACGAAGAGTGGAGGCCCGCTTATCTGATTCTAAGAACATGGTATTGACAGGATCAACGTTAGCATCCCTTTGAGCCGCAAACTTCATAAAGTCCACAAAGCCAGGGCATTTTGGATTTTTGAGGAAGCTGACACAGTCTGAGTTTGTACTACTTGTGTTAGTTTCGGACTGGGGATTCGGATGTGGCGAAGTTTCAGTTCTAGTAGAAGAGGAAACCAGCTGCTCTTTGGCCAGTAGGGAGCCACTAGAGCTACTTGACCCTTGAACGTCCTCAGTTTGTGGAGGACTTTCAACAACAAGTTCACTGGAGGGAACAGATAGATCACCTTCCACCTGTTCCAATCCAATGACATTGCGTCCGTGAAAAGAGCTTGAGGGTCCAGGTTGGGAGCTACGTAATGAGGAGCTTGTTGTTGAGCTTGGTTGCAAACAAATCTACCTCCAGACCCGAACTAGTTGGCAGATCCAATTGAACGAACCCCTGTCTAGGGACCACTCCGACTCGAGGGGAGTTGTCCTGGAGAGAGAATCTGCTACGACGTTCCGGACCCCTGCAAGATGGGTGGCAGATAGGTGCCACTTGTTCTTGCAGGCCAAGGAGAAAAGTGCAATCATTACCTGGTTGATCCTGCTCGATTTTGAACCTCCTGTTTATGCAGTGGACTACCGTGGCGCTGTCCAGAACCAGCCTTATGTGAATCTTCTTGGGGGAAGAAGCTTCTTCAAGGTAAGGAAGACCGCCATGGCCTCCAGAACATTTATATGGAACTGGCGGAACATGAGGACCAAGTCCCTGTACTTCTTGGTGTTGAGAATATCCTCCCCACCCGCTAAGGAGGCGTCTGTGTGGATAACCAACGCCGGAGGAGGAAAATTGAAGGGGGACTGACTTGGACAGGCTCTTGACAGACGACCAAGGACGGAGTCGCTTCTTCAAGATGTGGGGAATCAGAGACACCTTGTCCCTGAGACTGACATTTGCCCGACTCCGCCACACTCTGTTGATATCCTTCAGTTTCACTTTCAGCAACAGGTCTGTCACTGAAGCGAACTGAAGGGAGCCCAAGACTCGTTCTTGGGTCCGCCGAGAGGCCTTTTGGATTTGAGAAACTGTCTGGTTGCTCTGGCTATCTCCTTCCTCTTGGGAGGAGGAAGAGAGAGCTTGTGAGAATTCAGATCCCACTGGATTCCTAGCCATTGAAAACAACTGCTGGGAACCAGGCGGGACTTCTCCTGTTTACACGAAAGCCCAAGGATTCTAGAAAGTCGACCACCACGGATGTAACTCTCCGGCATTCCTCGGCGCTGGATGCCCAGATGATCCAGTCGTCGAGATATGCGCGCCAGCGTAATCCCTTGAGACCGGAGTTGTTGTACGACCGTGTCTGTCAACTTGGTAAAAATCCTTGGGGCTATGTTGAGGCCGAAAGGCATCACCTTGAAGGAATATGCCTGCCTTCCGAGCCTGAACCCCAGAAAGGGGAGAACCTTCTCGCAACCGGGACGTGATAATAGGCGCCGGAAAGATCTAGAGAGGTGGTTACGGCTCCACGGGGCAGTAGGGTCCGAACTTGGGAGACAGTAAGCATCCGAAACTTGTCGCAACGAATGTAGGAATTCAGACGGGACAAGTCCAGAATTACTCTCCGTTTGTTGGAACCTTTCTTTGGAACACTGAAGAGCCTGCCTTGGAACTTCAGAGACCTCACTTTCCTTATAGCCTGTTTCTGTAGGAGATCCTCCACAAAGTCCTCGAGATCCTTGGTCGTAGCCTGATAAAACTTGACTGGTGGAGGGGGATTGTCGATCCAACTCCAGCCTAGGCCCTTGGAAACTATACTCTGAGCCCAGGGACAGAAGGTCCACCGAGCTCGAAAATGATACAGCCTCCCGCCCACAGGATGTATGTCATCGTTCCTGTGATTGCTTTCCCCCTCTGGAGCCTCTACCTCCCTGTTCCTGGGAGAGGAGCTGGGGTCCCCTTCCCGAGCGAAGCCACGGGGCTTATTGCCTCTGGTTGATTGTCTGGGGCGAAATTTCCCCTGACTTTCATATGCAGGATTGAAAGCTGGGGAGGAGACATAGGAAGGGGCAGCCAAAGACTGATGTGCCGGGTTTACCAGGACATACTGAGGTGGAGGATGGGAGGAAGAGGTCGAAGGTTGACTTTGTAAAGGAACCTGGACCAAGGACTGAGCTGGAAGACGTTTGAAGTGTTTAAATTTCTTACTGGACTTGGTGGGAGGGCTGGCAAGATCAGACTGTTTCCTTTTATAGGGCAGGCCCCAACGGGAACGGAGGCTTTGATTGACCCTAGCCGCCTCAGATAAGACTGCATCAACTTCTTCTTGTGGGAAAAGATTAGCACCCCAGATCGAACTCTTAAGAAGCTTATTAGGTTCATGCCGAACTGTGGCTGCTGAAAAGATGTGCTTCGGCAGGCCAGTCGGGCAGTCATAAAGTCAAACAGATCTTGTTGAAAACTCGCCAAGAGAGATTTCGTCAAGACCTGGAACAATGGATCTTCTCTGTAAACCAAAGAGTTGCTTCCGCTAAAACCAAAGAGTTCAAAGACCTGGCGAGCCTTTCCTTAGTATCAGCCTCTGTTTTCAAGAGCGACTCGGGATCTTAGGGAGCTGCTCACTGAACAGATCAGAGGCGCAGTCTGGGTCAAGCCGAGTCACCAGAACGTATTAGGGGCTCCCTTCCAAAGTCAGTGCCTCCGGGAAGACGAGCGATGTAGGGTCCGTCTCACGGAGATGAGGAAGGGGTTTACCTTCAAGCAAGCCTGGCTAGTCAGGAGGCCACTTTCGAGCGCAAGGGAGAAGGAGAACATCACTGAGAGTGAACATAGTGAACACTCCCTTAGCTGGTGTGAGCTTAGTGTTCTCCGCTTGCCACTCCGTAAGGGTCCTCATCAAAGACGACTGGGCTTGGTCCCTAGGATAGATGACCGTCTCCTTAGGGACTTTATCAGACCTGTTCCAAACCTCTCCCTTCAGCCTGGCAAAACCAGTGTAGGGAGATGTCAGGTCCGGAGGATAGAACTCTAACTCTTCCACTCTCCTCGTGCCTAAACCCTCTATGGTAAGAGTACCTTCGTGCTGGAGCATAAAGGGTGAGACGCCAAGGATTCCCTAGATCGAAGGGAGGGAGAGTGGAAGGGTCAGGAACAGAATGCCTAGAACGTTGTTGAGATTCCACCTTCTTGAAAGGGAGTGAAGAGAAGAAGCAAGACCAGACAGCTTACTGTCTACCCTCGCGTCGATCTTCTCAAACCTCGTGTCGATTCTTTCCAGGAACTGTTCAAAGAACTGAAGTGTATCCAAGGAAGGAGGAGGGGGGAACTACCTGACGTGATTGAGGCTCCGCCTGGGACCCGGAAGGGGAGGCTGTACTCGTCGACGGACGGGCTCGTTGCCCGTGCCGCCGCGGAGGGACCCCATACCGGTCTGCGGAGTAGGTAAGGTTTTCTTTTAAAGGACTTCACCTTCGGGCAATAGACCCAGACGTGCCGAAAGGTATGAAGATTTAGAGAAGCCTTTAAAAGAAGCAACAGAGGAAGAAGGAGAGGTAAACAGTGAAGAACCTGCCTCACTTACCCCCTTACCTGCCTGATGCTCTGGGATAATGCTCGAGACTCAAGGTCGGGATCGAGTTCCGCCCGCCTCTTCCGAGCGCCGCCGCTCAAAGCCGAACCGTCTGGAGAGGGCTGGGTCAACTCCGAAATCCCGGCAATCAACGGAGCAGCAACCTCGCCGGTGACAGAAGCTGTGATCCAAGCGCCGGGAAAAGGACATTACAAATGTCCTTCGAGAGTATGTAGGGATTGCCAGCTCCTCGCTGCGCCCAAAGCCGCTAACCCAGACTTTGAGGGCCTGAATCAAGAATCACGAGACTTGCGGTCAGCCTGCCGGAAGAAAAACATTATTGTCGTCTTACCGGCGGAGGGAATCGATAAAATTATAAACATTATAGTTGGCTAAGAAGGAAAGATGCATGATTACCTACCGAATCATCGATAGCCTGCTCGTAAAGAGCGTAGCAAACATCACATCCGTCAGGTGCCAAACAATAAGATCCCCTACGTGGACCGCACATCCGGTGAGACCGACAAACCGTGGGTCGCTGGCCTGATGGAGGGCCGCGGAGCACCCTTCTTCTTGGCAGCGTACCACCTGTAAGAGTATGAGATTATGAGTACACTGTGTAAGGTGCCGGAGTAGTGTGCCGAGCAACACAGTATTAAACCAAGCCGTGAAACCAGCCGAATGATCCGGGAGGTAACCTGGTAAAAACTCATACAAGCAAAAAAATAATAATAATAAATAAAGCAAAACAAATTTACCGAACTAGCCGGAGTAACGTGCCTTAAAGTAAGTGACGGATACAAAGTGAAATGAAATGAAATGGGAAGGTTAAACTGTCCGGAGAAAGCGTATTCCCAGCAACTAAAAATAATATGAAACTAGCGATAACGGAAGACCGATAAACGCTAGAACCGCCGGAGCGGGGAAGCAAGGAATGCGCTCCGATAGAAGACAGTAGTTAGCTAAGGTCAGGGAACGCCAAGAGCTCAACACGAAGACAGTCAGGCGGAAAGCTCTAACTGGCAACGGTTGAGAAGGGACTGAACCGGAGTGTCGCTAAATTAAACGACACGCCGGAGAAGACGTATGAAGGGGAGGAATGGGAACCCCGGAGGAAGAACCGAAAAGGAACGACCAGAGAGTGGGAATGCACAATCCGGGCGTTCCGTGTCCTCCCGCCCACACGCTGACTGAGTCGTTACCCAGCAAACGCGAGAGAAGCAGGAGAGGAACAGGGAAAACCTCCTCCAAGGGGGGGGGGAAACAGGGAGATAAACATGGCCAAAGATGGTGGACAGGAGAGGGGGAAGCTCTCCCGGCCACTAACAGTCCCCGGAGGGAGAGAACAAAGGTAAAGTCACGGACCGCACTGCAAAGAGAGGCCAACCATGCAGAGGAAGGGGGCACAGGCTATAGGCTAGGAAAAGGATGGGTCGACATAACCAAAAACTAGAACTAACCTTAAGTAAATACCAAACTAGGTAGGCTACATGAAGCCCCTAACTATCCCAGCTTAACCAAGAGGCTCATTAGCCTCACGCGAAAAGCTGAAACAGGGAGAGGGAAGCAACATGAGGTCCCCCGCTATTCCAGCTTAACGAGAGGCTTATTAGCCTACGCAGAAAGCCGAAACAGGGGAAGGGAACATAAAGGAGAAGACCCTGGTAAAACTTAAGGAAAGCGCCGCATGGAAAAAACGAACACAAAACCCTAGAAGGGCATGTGAACGGAAAGAAGGAACGACCATCCCCTCCCCCCCTTTTTTATGGAAAAAAAGGGGGCAAAAGCCTAACGCCCCAAAAAGGAAACCAAAGCTAACACCAACCCATAAAGAAAAATATCAATACAAAACAAGAGGAGGACCATACCCAACACGATGTGGACGTGAAGGGAAATGGCAAAAAACAAAAGAAACATCCATGATAATCATCAAATATCAAATGCATCCGAACACTGGGTTAAAGGGTTTAGCTTTCTCTGGTATCTAGCAACGGAATTACCTAGAAATAAGTGCTGAATGGACTTTTCATCGGCTGACACGGGACCCGATCCAGAAAAGCTGTGACAGACCCTACTATCACCAAAAAAGTATTTATAGGCTTTGCCATTACCCACCCACCAAGCTGATTGTCATGTCCAGAGGCCATTTGGAGCACTGTGTACCTTGTCCTAAATATAAACAAACGTGGCAGCCTGGAAGTGACATGGCTTGTATATACTGTATTGACTTTGTTATTCGGTAGTGTACTGAACATACAATTTAGAGAGAGAGAGAGAGAGAGAGAGAGAGAGAGAGAGAGAGAGAGAGAGAGTGTTTGCATTGATTTTTTTACAAAGTGTATTTACATAGTATATTTTGTTACAGATATGGGAAAGTAAACTAGCTAATTGCCTTTTGCATCAAGTTTTCAGTTTAAAGTGTAATGGTTGTTGTTTGTAAGCATAGTTAGTGTTTTTATGGTATTGTGATATTGACAAGGTAGGGGGTCGTAACTGTATGGAATTGCCATTTTGTATCTGTAGTTGTATTTGACCTTATCTGACAGGGTCTTTATTTTGTAATTGCAGATAATCAAAGGAGTACTTTATAAAAAGCCTCCCAATTGAGAACCTTATTTTACTAATGCTGCTCACTTTAAGTATTTTTTATTATTTCTTGATGAATCTTGCCTACAGATAAAGTTAGCTTACATTTTTGTGCCGTAAGTGCAATTGACATTCAAAATAAAAAAAAGAAAAATGCTTGGCTGACCTGGTTTGACTGTATGTAATCACCTGTTTCTCACCAGGTGGTTTTGGAATGTTTACCTTCTTGTCAGAATTCTCATTACTGTGCCCCTGTGCATACGGTTTGAATTGACAGTAATACTGTAAACAGGTTTTGACGTAGGAAAAATTTATTTTTGGTAGTCGCTGTTGAGTCCTCAAGGAGTTACCTTCCATGGGTTGGTCAGAGCACCGTGGTGACCAAACGATCATCAGAGAATTCTCTTTTAGTCGGTCTTGTGGCCAGTTATTGTGTCGTAATGATAAACACTACAACGTGATGGTGCATGTAACAGACTCAAAGATAAGAGGGCTTTTCCCCTTATCTTACAGCGAAGCTATACCCAGGTTCTTCCTTCGCCAAACCTGCAAGAAGAAATGATAAGTGCGCATGCGCAGTCCACCATACTGTATTGTCGACAACGGACTGGCACAGAGACCAAGAAGCCATTACTTTCTGCTAGTCAGTGCAGGATGATCCCCTGCCCAAATCCTATGCCTTTTTGTCAGGGAAGTGGGAGGCTTTTGAGAACTCTACAGTGATTACCAAAAAATAGGTTTTTCCTATGTCAAAACTGGTTTTTTGATAGCATAGTCACTTGCTTCTTCCTCAAGGACCTTTAAAAAGAAATTGACAGTTGACGAAAAGGCTTAAGTTCTCAAATTTTAATCCCAACAGCCCAAAGAAAAAAACATTTCTGGTCCCAGGTCGAGCCACAAGTTAGCCCCATTCTTTATTCCAAATAACCCTTAGGTTTGGTAACAAAGAACAAGAAACTGAGCACGAACTTATGTTTTAGGATATGGTTCTACAGTGACTTACTTAAGCATGCTGGTTTTGGTTGCAGTTTCGTCACACCTTCCCCCAGCAATAGTTACCACACCCACCTATGAGGAAGATCCCTGGTTTTCTGCTGTAGTGCCTATTGGGTCAGGACCAACCATACCACCTACTGATACACAGTGTAGTCGAATTTATTCAGGCTCGTTGCAATACAGTAAACCCGCCCGTATTTGTGGGGGATGCGTACCACACACCCCCGCAAATAGCTAAAATCCTCAAATACTTAAAATCCGTCAAAAAATACTTAAGAACTGCCTATTTTGATAGTTTAAACACAAAAGAACCCTCTAAAAATGCTTACTTATACCTGAGTATTTTAATAGTTTTCTCACAAAAAGTGCATTTAGTCATGAAAATATGAAAATACAGTAATTAGTGAATATTTGTCAGTTAAAAATACCGGAATGGGTGAATTTTCTGCGAATAATGGGTAGATATGTTCCACAGAGAAATCTTCGAATACATGAGTCCGTGAATAGTGAGACGGCAAATACGGGGTTTACTGTAATGCTTTAAGAATACTGTCTGATATTTGGTCATTGCTTTATTTAATCCAAACTACTGGTTAGGCTAATAACAGGATATTCACTAAAAGGTTTATATCACCTTTAAGGATACAGGCTACTTAAGACTCCACTAATATATAGCCTCACAAATAGGCTACCTAGCCTTAAAAACTAGGTTACATTTAATTTAGCCTAGGTTACTGTTTATATCTAATCGTAGGCTATTTGGTCTAAACTACTGCTTAGGCCAATAATAGGATATTTCTTACAATGTTCTCACTTAACCTAGTATAGGGTATTGCCTAATCCAGATTATATAGATCACCCTTTAATGTATAGGCTATATAAAACATAAACTCACTAATATGTAGCCGTATAGCTAGGATACTATTTTGTCTAGCCCAGGATATTGTTTTATCTAACCCCAGGCTACCTTGTCTAAGATATTACTTAGGCCAATAATAAGATATTTCTTATAACGTTCTCACTTAACCTAGTATAGGTTATTGCCGATACAAAACAGAAATTCACTAGTAACCTTATAGCTAGGCCATTTTGTGTAGCCCAGATTTTTATCATCTAATCCCAGGCTACTCAAGGTACTACTCAGGCCATGATAGGATCTTTCTTAAAGTGTTCTTACTTACTCTAAACTAGGCTACTGCCTAATTCAGGGTACTTAATTCACACTTAAAGATATGGGTTACATAAAACAAATTTATCTTAATATGTAGCCTTAATGCGAAGCTACAATTTCATCTAGGCAGGATTGTTTCATCTAGTCCTAGGCTACCTGGTCTAAGCTACTGCTGTTTCGTAAGGGTTATCACGTAATCTAATGTAAGGTATGGCCTAATCCGGATTATTTAGATCACACTTAGGTGTATAGGCTATATAAAAAAGGAAAATTGTACTAGTATATAGCCTTATAGTTAGGCTACCATTGTGTTTTGTCCAGATTATTTTTATTATCCAATCCTAGGGTCCTTGGTCTTAAGTTACTGCTTAGGCCCTTAATAGGATATTTCTTAAATTGGGTTACCCTAATTTAGGTTACTACTTAATCTAGGTTATTTAGTTCATGCTTAAGGATATGTGATCCTAGGTTATAGGCTACAGACAACATCCACTATTAATCTAATCTGAGGTATTCTCATTTAATCTAATCTAGGCTACTGCCTACAGTATTGTAGACATTTCTAGCATCAGGCCTTATGTATCCCTTTTGTGTATAATCTAAAAAAATATTCTATATTAATGATAAATTGTGGAACATTTCTTTTAGTTAAAACATCTAATTGAAATGGCAAATTTAAAAATAATTTGCACTTTTCTCAACTAACAGTCAGTTGATTATGACTAAGCACCGGCCATGTGTTAGCAAGAAAAGCTGTCTTCGGCTTTCACACACAATTTAACTACCAATTCCAAAAGTTCAAAACTAAAACTTTAGCTGGAACTTAAAACTAGGCACTTAACTTTCTTCCTTAGGTGGTTATGAAATTTGGAGCACTTACAAATGAAACTGATCCAAAGTGACCAAAGAAGGTAATGGCTTCTAGCTCTCCATGCCATTCCATTGTCAACAATATGGTGGACTGCGCATGCTCATTTATCACTTCCTCTACTTACAGGTTTGGCGAAGGAAGAACCCCTCTTATCTTTGAGTCCATTACATACTCCATCATTTGTTAGTGTTTATCATTATGACACAATACCTGGCCATGAGACCCACTAAAAGAAAATTATTTGATTTTAGTTTGGTCACTATGGAACTCTGACAGACCCATGAAAGGTAACTCCTTGAGGTGGAAACAAGTGACTAAGCTATCAGAAATTTTTATTATATCTTGGCTGATTTTTTCCTGTATGGTACAGTAATGTGCTTGTTTATTGTTTTGCATTACAGTATATCTTCAGCGTCAAGTGTAGATAGAAGTGTTAGATTCAGTAGGAATGAGTTTTGTGTTAACTATGTGTATTTGGTTGGGCATGATGTTCACAGTGTGTGTTACCTGTAGTGGTAGTGAGTGTGATATTTCTTCCCATTGTGAAGAATGTAAGGAATGGTGTAATGGGAAAATTAATAATTTTGTAAAGTATCGAAGATAAAGCTGCCAGTAGATTACTTAGACAGCTAGTAAGGTCCAGCCATAAGTCTACCTATTCCTCCTCCTTCCAATGTTGTTCCTCCTCCCTTGCCTGACAAGTCTGATACATCTCTCACTCCTCTGTCTTCTAATACTCCCAGTGTGGCTCACGAGAAAAAGATAGGTAAACTTGAGGAAGATATGAGTTTACTTCTATCATCTGACACTTGACTGGTTTTACAATGGGTAAGGGTTGCAGACCCACCCATGGTGATTTCCCGTTTTTATACCCCCCGAGAGAGAGAGAGAGAGAGAGAGAGAGAGAGAGAGAGAGAGAGAGAGAGAGAGAGAGAGAGAGAGAGAGAGAGAGAGAGATCCTTTGTCTGTCTGTAACACTTGGCACAAATACATGCCTAAACCGGTTCTAGGACAGTTGCTAGCCAGACTATTGCCAAGCTGACAATAGCCATCCGGACAATTGCCAGTGCCATTGTCATGCGGACAATAGACAGTCGGACAACTTCCAGGTGGACAGTTTCCATGCTTAATTCATTTGTTTCATATAAAAGATTATTCTTAATAAGCATTCTTTTACAAATTACTTGTTTGGATATCTGTAGTTTAAATAAGTGGTCCAAAGCAAAATTCTGTTTAGAAATCTTAGTTGAGTCAGAATAAGTGTTATTATACAAAATTGCTCATTTAGTTAATATTCTGTTAAGTGTTTTTAAGCAAAATGCTTGTTTGTGAGCCTAGGCAATACTTTAGTCCTTCATGGGTTCCATCTATTGTGTTTCACACTTCCAGACTCTGGTAGTGAACATTTTTAGTTACTTTCTACAGCCCTTAGCTATGGCTTCTACTATTAAAAGTGAGCGTGGCAAAGATATTGTAGTTGATGGTCTGCAGTACATGTACCATCAAAATGGATACAATAGTGACAAATCTGTAATTTACTGGGAGTGTGCAAAGAAGAAAAAAAAATAGTGTAAAGCACAATTACACACAAAATCAAAAGCTGAAAACTATGAGTTGATAAAAACTATCAACGAACATAATCATGAAGCATCTAAAAGTACAGTTGATGCCAAGCGTGCTGTTGTAAAGCTAAAAGATGATGTTGCCTGGAATAATTCATCTACAAGATCTTTAGTTGGAAGCTGTTTGTCGCAGTCAGACAGTCGCAGTTGGAGCTGAAGTACAAGACGTCCAGCATCCAAGTAGAAATATTTGTTGATGGAGGCAGCAAACTTTCAGTGCTCCTGCAATCCCTATGGAAAGGGCAGGGTTCTGCATTCCAACAAATTTTCAACTCCTTTCATCTGGGGAAAAGTTTCTGCATTATGATTCAGGAGCTGAAGACCATAATCGCATTCTGACGTTTGCTACTGAAGTAGGGTTTGAGCATTTAAGAAGGTACAGCATTGGGCTGTTGGTGAAACCTTTAAGGTGTCACCAGCAATTTTTTATCAGCTTTTCACTATCCATGTCCAAGTAGATAAGTGTCATTTTCCTCGTATATTTGCTCTTCTTCCTAACAAAACAGAGGAAACAAAATGTTTTATAAAAAAATCCAAGACTTCCTGCAACAAAATCCAACAACTATATTGAGTGACTTTGAAAAAGGATCATTTAACGCAATTAAATGTACTTTTCTTGACACTGATGTGAGTGGATGCTTCTTCCACTTCTGCCAAGCGAATTACAGGAAAATTGTTGATTTGGGGTTTAAGGTTAGGTACCACAGTGATAATGAATTTTGTCTTAAGATGCGTTGTTTCTCTGCACTTGCTTTTTTACCAATTGGTGATGTGCCTACAGGTTTTGAGGAACTTTCAGAGGATGACGATATCCCTGATGAATTTCTCTCATATTTTGAGGTAAATTACATTAGAGTCATGAGAGGAAGAGGTGGAAATCACAGAAGAGCTACTCCATTATTTCCAGTTTCCATTTGGAATATGAACCTAAGAACTCAAAGGTCTATGCCTCAAACAAACAACAGTCTCGAAGGTTTTCACAGTGTGCTATCAAATAATGTTGAGCACCCTCACCCTAACATTTGGAAACTCATTGGTCATCTCATGAAGGAGGAAGTTTTATCCTAAACAGAAGTGTTTCACATGGAAAGAGGAGATGAGAGATCTACTACCACTAAGTATGAGAACATAAACAATCGTTAGAGCAGATAGCCAGCCGCTATAATCCTGATGATAAAATTACCTATCTACGTTCCATTGCTTATAACTTACATATTTCTGAAGTTGTATAATAGGATTAAAATCATGGTTTATACCACTATATTTTTTTGGAATTAAATGTGATATTTTTGCTTTACTTTGTGTATTATATTTTCGAACCAATAACTAAATTATGTAACTAAATTATAATTAAAATATAAGTAAACTGTAATTGTGAAAGAAACAGCCAAAAAAAAAAATTCCACTTACCGTAACTATAATGTAACTATTTCCTTCATTTTATCTATTGTATTTTTGAACCAATGGCAATTGTCCGGGTGACAAATGTCAGCCTGGCAATTGCCCATACTGGCAGTTTTCCTCATGGAAGTTGTCTGGATGGAAATTGTCCGCCTGGGAATTATTCGCACACGGCCTAAACCATGTGAGAAATATTGCTTTGTCCATCTTTGCATTTCCTTGGGCACCGTAGTCACAGGGAGGCTAGTTAAAATTTTAAAACACTGGGTCTCGCATATTTTTCAACAGCACACACTTGAAAATTGTGTGTTCCTGCCATGTTGCCTTTTGCTGTGACCTCTGCCCCACCAGTCAGTGTTGTAGGTGAAAGGAACATGTAGAATAGGCCTGTTTTGTTGGCATTGTAAATTTGTTCAGGAGTGAGATTAAACTCTTCCACTATTTTAGCACACTTCTTGAATCCATCAACTTGAGGGGTCATTAACTGACTTCATTTCACCATAGATATCCAATTCTGAATGGCATGATGCACTTTGAAACAAGTAAACCATCCTTCAGAAGCATTCACTACATCTTTTATCATCAGTTTTTCAGCTAATTCACAGCCTTTCTCTAGTATTAGATGGCCACTAAT
The DNA here is from genome assembly GCF_040412425.1 of Macrobrachium rosenbergii. Lineage (NCBI taxonomy): Eukaryota > Metazoa > Arthropoda > Malacostraca > Decapoda > Palaemonidae > Macrobrachium > Macrobrachium rosenbergii. Next base: position 2,512,819 of record NC_089746.1, on the reverse strand, counting down.
AATAGCCTTCTCCAACCTTTCACTGTAAACCATTCTCATAGAACTTTATCCAAATCCTCAGTTCTTGCTCTTAAGTAGTGTGTGACAAGATTCCACTGCATGGTAGCTTTCTAATTTTTTAACAGTCACAAATTTTTTGCTTTTATGTCACAAATGGTTGTTGAACCCACATTAAATTGTCCCGTTAACTTATTCTTGCTTTTGCCTTTTTTGAGCTGCTCAGTAATTTCAAGCTTCTGCCTGATAGTCAATACAACACTGGCATGAAGAAGAAGTGACCAAGAAAAATATTTTGCAATAGTAACAGGGAACTTCAGGTGACGACTGAAGTCATCAGAAGAATGAGAGGGAAAACAAGAGCAAGAGCTCATGTAAGCATAAGGTCGGCAAATCTACTTACACACAGGAAGGGTAGTAGAATTGTCTGATTGGCAGTCAGGGCCACAGTAGGCCTGTTTATCTATTTAAAAAGGAGCAAAGAACTGTCCATGGAATGGCAAAAAGGATTTGCATTCAGCATTTTTTTTAGAAGTAAACATTCTCTCTCTCTCTCTCTCTCTCTCTCTCTCTCTCTCTCTCTCTCTCTCTCTCTCTCTCTCTATCTATATATCTCTCTCTCTATATCTATATATATATATATATATATATATATATTTCTTGATTTGGTAGCAAAGGAATGCGAACCAGTTGCATGAGAGTTGTGGTTGTTTAAACACAGGATTACAAAGGAGTCTACTGTATATTGAAAGCTGTCTCTCATACCATGTGGGGCACTGATTTTAAGACTGTACAAGGTGCAAATCATGTCAAAGCAGACTTACAAGTTTGGCATGTATGCGCTTTCATCCCTTATAGATCTAATTTTTATTATTTCTGCCTCTACTAGTTTGTAAACACTGAGTTTTAGTTGTAACCCTGAACGCCATGACTAGGCTTCTTGCATGGCAGAATACTTTCCTTCTCAGGGGTAAGTTGCCTCCCTTGTTTATTATCTGTATAACTGATACCCCATGAATAGTCTTGTCAATCAGAATGACCTGCATCTACATACTTGTGGTAGGTAAAGTTTTTGTTAAATTTACCATCACGGGTGTATAAGTCAGAACTAATAACATTTTGAAAAGTTCTAGATGTTGGCTGTCTGATTCCCAAATGTTTGGGTCAAGATCTAAAATATTTTATTTATGTACAAGCATTATGAAAATATTGGAATAACAAACCACTTTATTTATATTTTTTTCAGACTTCATTGCTGTTTGATGTTGCATTGGGTGGAGAAGTTAGTGGTGGAGTTACTTCAGTGTTTCCAATCACAGTTCCAAAGTCTGTACAGCCATTTTCACTCACAGAACCCGGGGCTGTTCCAACCTCAGCTCAGCCAATATCTGTGCCTTGTCAGCTATATGCACCTACTTGGGTTGTATTTCAGGTATGTACTAGTTTTCATGAAGTTAGCCAGCCCCATAATTTTGTTTGTTCTTTCTTCATAGGGAGACTAATCTGCTGAATTGTAGGTATAGTACATTTTCATCTTTCTAATAATAGAAGATATTGTGATTTGAAACTATAAATGAGAAATAAAAAGTATTTAAAATCATTCTCAAGTTAATAAAGTGTTACATCAATGTATTATACAGTATCTTTTTGTTATCAAACTAAAAAATCCATAATGTTTTCATTATTGGAAAACAACAATTTTGCAAATGACCAACCCCATAGCCCAGTCTTTTTACCTCAAACCCTGACCTACATGAAAAAATAAGCACTATGCTTTAGCTTTAGTAACAAATGCAAGTCAGTAAACTCATTTTTCCTTAAAATGTATTCATATAGTACTATAGTACAGTATACAGTCTTGTTGTGAGGAAAAGGCCATGAGTTAAGACAGCTTGACAACAGGACTTTTAATATACCTTAAACTATCATCTTGAAAAATGTTAGTATCATTTCAGAGTCATCTTACAACATTACCCTTAAAAATATATGGCTTACAGCTACTTGTGAAAACTAATCAAATTATCCCTGAGAGAGAGAGAGAGAGAGAGAGAGAGAGAGAGAGAGAGAGAGAGAGAGAGAGAGAGAGAGAGAGAGAGAGAGAGAGAGATGGGGGTTGTCCTTATGTTAAATGCGAAAAGAGTGAAATTATTCATGAATTATTATGGAGAGAGAGAGAGAGAGAGAGAGAGAGGGAGGTTGTTGTTACATTGAATATCAAAAGGAAAATTATTCATGATTTATGACAAAGAAAGAGAGAATGACTTTGGAAAGAGAGAGAGAGAGAGAGATAGTCGTGCATTAAATATCAAAAGACATAAAAAGATGGAAATTATTCATGTTTTATGAGAGAGAGAGAGAGAGAGAGAGAGAGAGAGAGAGAGAGAAGATCAAGAGAGATATCAAAGAGATGGAAATTATTCATGTTTTATCAAGAGATATCAAAAGATGGAAATTATTCATGTTTTATGAGAGAGAGAGAGAGAGAGAGAGAGAGAGAGAGAGAGAGAGAGAGAGAGAGAGAGAGAGAGAGAGAGACCCCATTTGCCCAGGTTCTTTGTCAGTATGTCAAGATGATTGCCAGTTAGGCCTACATCCCTCCCCCTAAGTGGGAGAATTCATAACAGTAAAAGATTGGGAAAAGCAAAGAATTGTGCTAAAATCTTGGCCAGTTTACTATATTTTCCTTAATGAATTGATATTTTGCTGTGTTTACATTTATATTAATATTTTGCTGTTTTTACATTATTTAATATTTGAAAATTAGTAAATAATTTTTTTGTCATACCCTGTATACCTTAAACTAAAACATTTGTAACTGCCTATTTTAATAGTTCACTGGGTATTTTAACAGTTCAAACACCAGTAATGTACATTATTATTAAAATGCAAAAAGTTGTAATTATAGCATGGCAAATATGAAAAAATGAATGACAAAGTAATGTCACATTTATCTATAAAGCTATATTCTAAACAAATAAACATATACCGTACATATCACATATGCATAAAAAATCTCTCTCTCTCTCTCTTATATCAGAGAGAGAGAGAGAGAGTGGGGGGGTGAACTGAGTTTTTAAGAGGTGCGAAAGAAACGAGCAAGATAAAGTTACTGCTGATTTATTGAGGACACAGGTGGTTTATATAGCGGCAGACTGACGTCACGCTGAGGTGTACAATGAGAGCCAGGGTGACCTGAGGTCAATAACATTTGACAATAAATACAGTGAACAAATACAGTACATGCTGAGTTACAAAAATGGACACTAATGAAGTTGAATACATTCTGATTCCTGAGCATAAGAAACATATAACATACAAGTTGGTAACAGGTAAATATTTACATAAAACAGTTTAAATGAGTGGGTATGGCTGATCCTGCATGACCCGTTATCCTAGGTGGTTATGTGGTCTGGGACGCTGAACCGGCTGATCCAGCTGGAGAGGGGGGCCTCGGCGCACGCATTGGCGGTGGCTTCCTGCATGGGCGTCGCTTCGGGCCACCTGGTTGAGCGGTCGACAATCGTCAGGAGATATCTGGCCCCACCTGATGGGGGAAGAGGGTCGACGACGTCAATGTGTATGTGGCCGAACCGCTGCCCCGGCTGTGGAAACTTGCCTACCCCGGACTCGGTGTGACGACCTATCTTGCTGGTTTGGCACCGAAGACACTGTCTCGCCCAGGTCCTCGCGTCCTTCTGCATTCCGTGCCAGACGAACTTCTCCGTCAGTAGTTTGGCCGTCGTCCTGCCGGACAGCCCGTGGATGACGTCGAATACCTGGTGGTGGCGGGAGCGGGCACCAGGGGGCGAGGCTGGCCGGTGCTGATGTTGCAGAGGAGCTTTGGACCCCCCAGGGGCAAGGGCCACCTCCCTCCACTTCAGGGACGTGATGGCGGTGTGGTAGGGTGGAGTCTCTGGGTCGGCGGCCTGCTCCCGGGCGAGGTCTCCGTAGTTGATCCTGAGCTGCACCGCGTTGAGCTCGACTCTGGAGAGGGCGTCTGCTACAGGGTTCTTCCTGCCAGGGAGGTACTTGACTGAGCAGGTGAACTCTGCGATGGCCGCGAGGTGTCGCTGCTGCCTGGAAGACCATGCGTCCCCCTGCTTGGTGAAGGTGTGGACCAGCGGCTGGTGGTCCGTGTAGATTGTGAAGGGTGTACCCTCCAGGAGGAACTTGAAGTGCCGGACCGCCCAGTACACTGCGCAGAGTTCCCTGTCGAAGGTGCTGTAGCGGGCCTCCGCGGGTTGAACTTTTGCTGAAGAAGGCGATGGGCTGGGGGGGATGCCGTCGACGATCTGCTCCAGGACGGCTCCGCAGGCGGGGGCGACACTTCTGGCGTCCGTTGTCAGTTGGAGGGGAGCGGTGGGGTCCTTGTGGGCCAAGGCAGTTGCCTCGGCGAGGGCGGCCTTCATCAGGGAGAAGACCTGCTGCTGGCTGGGTCCCCACACTAAGGATTTTGGTTGGCCCTTCAGGATCTCCGTCAGGGGGGCCATGGTGTGCGCAATCCCGGGGATGAACCTCCTGTAGTAATTTACCATCCCAAGGAACTCCTGGGCGGCCTTGACGGAGGTGGGGACAGGGAACCTGGTGACGGCTGCGACCTTTGATGTGAGTGGGCAGACGCCATCCGGGGATATCTCGTGGCCCAGGAAGTCAGCTTTCTCGACACCGAAGGTGCACTTGTCAAACCTGACGACTAGGCCGTTCTCCTGCAGGCGCTGCAGGACGGCCTGGATGTGCCTCTGATGCTCTTTATGGGACCTGGAAAATATAAGGATATCATCTTCATAGCAGATGCAGAACTTCAGGTCCCGCAGGATGCTGTCCATGAGCCGCTGGAAGGTCGCCCCCGCATTCCACAGGCCGAAGGTGGAGAAGACGTAGGACCCGAAGGGCGTGATGATGGCGGTTTTCGGGATATCCTCTGGAGCAACTGGTACCTGAAAGTGAGATTTTAAGAGATCCAACTTGGAAAATATTTTGGCCTCGTGGAAGGAGGCCGTGAGGTCCTGCATGTTTGGCAGGAGGTAATGGTCAGGTTCAGTTGCGAGGTTTAGCCGCTTGTAGTTGCCTCGGGGTCTCCAGGAGCCATCGAGTTTGTGCACCATGTGGAGGAGAGAGGCCCACGGGCTGGAGGCCTTCTTGCATATTCCAGTCCACTCCATTTCGGCGAAGGCGTCCTTGGCCTCCTGAAGGCGCCGAGGGGGAAGCCTCCGGAACCTTGCGTGTGTAGGGGGGCCCTTCGTCTTTATGTGACGGTAGATACCATGTTTTGGTGGGACCCCAGGTACCTGACGGAGCTCGGGTTTGAATATGTCAGGGAACTCCTTCAGCAGGTGGGCGTACTGGTTGGGGGCGATGGAGCAGATAGTAGGCGCGCTGGGTCCCGTTGCCAACGGGAGGGACTGGCAGGAGTCGGTGTCGAGGAGATGCTTGCGACCGATGTCGACTGCCAGCCCGAAGTGGGCGAGGAAATCCGCACCCATGGGTGGGGTCCTTATGTCCGCGACGACAAAATTCCAAGAATACCTCCGGCCAAGGATGGAGATCGACAGGAGCCTGGTGCCGTAGGAGAGGATGGGGGACCCGTTGGCAGCCGTCAGGAAGGCAGCCGGGTCCGGTGAGTGCTTGCGGTCCTCCCTGGACAGCGGAAATATTGATCTATGGAACTGATGGGTGTGCGGGCACTGATGCCCGCCGCTGCCATCCAGCGGTCGGGTCAGCTGCTGCGCTGAGCACGATTTAATCAAGACCTCGAGTGGCATGGTGTAGGGCTCGAGGATCTGAGTCCGGACCTCCAGGAGGAGCTGGCGGAGAAGAATCTCCCTCAACAGGCTGATCTCGGACTGCCTGCTGTTGCTGTCGGTGTCGGGGAGGGTGAGGAGGTCCTGGATCATCCCCCATGACTCCATGACGCTCTGTTCCTGCCACGGGTTGATGATGAGGTTGAGGACGCGGGCGGCCCTCTCAGCAGTTGGCAGGGAGCAAGTCTGGATGAGGGATGTTTTCAGGTGGTGGTAGGTGAGGGGGCATGTGGAGGACACCCACGGGACGAGTTTCCTGCAGACCTCCTCTGGCAGGGCGTTAATTACTGCGTCAGCCTGTAGAACCTCGTCCGTGAGCTCCACCAGCCTGAACTGACCCTCGACCCTGTACAGCCACGATGATGGGTTTCCCTGAGTGAAGGGTGGCAGCTTTATGGCGAGCGCGGCTTTTGTTTGTCCTGCCGGGCAGGGCAGTGTGCGGGGCACGGGCAGTGGTGTGGAGGAGCACGTGAACGTTGGTGCGGGGGAGGGCGTGGGTGATATGGGCGGGAGGTAAACGTCTGAATCCGCGAGGTTCACAGTTAACTGAACGTGGGAGGGGATGTCCGCGTCCATGCTCGCTCTAGCCCTCTTAATTGGAGTGGGATACTCTCGTCAATACGTGCTTGGGAGCTCACCGTGTGAGTCCATGAATGACGCTGGTGATTTGCCGACGAGAGTCAGCACACCCGAATGCTGGTTACAGCGCCATCATGAGTCTGCTAGGGGTGTGGGTAGTTCCTGGCGCCAAGACTGAGTTGCCCTGTGAGTCCACTAATGGCTCCGGGATCCACTCTGGGGTCACCACTTTAAGAGGTGCAAAAGAAACGAGCAGGATAAAGTTACTGCTGATTTATTGAGGACACAGGCGGTTTATATAGTGGCAGACTAACATCACACCGCGGAGTACAATGAAAGCCATGGTGACCTGAGGTCAGTAACATTTGACAATAAATACAATGAACAAATACATGCTGAGTTACAAGAATGGACAATAATGAAGTTGAATACATTCTGATTCCTGAGCATAAGAAACATATAACATACAAGTTGGTAACAGGTAAATATTTACATAAAACAGTTTAAATGATTGGGTATGGCTGATCCTGCGTGACCTGTTACCCTAGGAGCGGCCGAGATAATGGGTCGCCATCACAGAAAACCTGCTCAGCGGGGACTTTACAAGTTATGTTTACATCTGTAAAACAGTTACAAATGTCAGGATGGTTTTTTATACAGTACTTATTATGATGATAATTGATCAGTATTGAGGGATTTTACTTTAACATTGTATTGATATTTTGCAGTGTTTACATTAATATTATTTGAAAATTAGTAAATAACTTTATCATAAAAATGTATTTAGTCATGAAAATAAAATGAAAATACAGTAATTAGTGAATATTGCTCTACGGAAGAATCTACGAATTAGTTAATTTTCTGTGATATTTTTGGAAATACGTTCCACAGAAAAACCCGCGAATAACTGAAGCTGTGAATGCTTAACTGCTATCTAGCAGGGATGACTGTATACCTCAAACCTGTTGTACTATACATAACCTAGTGTATGCAACTGCTTTCCATATTGTTATCATTAGAATTAATAAAGACTTCAAGAACCAATCACATTAGTTTCAAATACAGTCCAATTTTTTTTTTTTTTAAGAGTACCCTTGATAGTACTGTAAGGGGTTAAATGCCTGGGTTTCAATGATTAATACAACAATCAAAGTGGTAGTGGGTTATGCCCAACATCACAATGCACAGATGATCAGTGAATGTTAAATATATTTAAGGAAGACCAGAAACCTATGAATAAACAAAGGACAGTATAGTACAGTATACAAAAGACAGAAAATTACATAGCACACCCTGTATCACATATAGAGAACTGTACTGTAAAAATGTTCATTATGGTACATCTTACAATATACTTGTAAAGTACTTATTTAAACAGGAATTATATGTTCTTTGCATTATATATGATGGCATTTCTACCAGTGTGCAATAACAAACTAAAGTACAGTCGACCCCCATTATATGTGGGGGATAGGGACCACAACCACCCTCGATAAGCTGTTAATCCACATTAGGTTGGAACCCCCTCTAAAAACGCTTATAACTACCTACTTGAATAGTTCGAACACCAAAGACCTCTAAAAATGCTTCTAACTACCTACTTTAATAGTTCAAACACCAGATACAGTCATACCCCGAACTAATGCGAGGTTAGGTTCCAGAACCCGTCGCGCAAAAGAATTTTTGCTTAAGTTTGGCATGGTCTGTAAAAATCCTAATAAATGCTTATTTCTAGAGTTTAAACATAAATATGACTCTGATCATACTCCCAAAGTATTAAATGAAATTAAAATTACTGTAATTTCATTTAAAAGTTAGCATAACCCATAAACGCTGAGCCTCTATTTACAAAAGTGTCTGCCAATGCATGAGTTCTGGAGTTAATGAATAAAGCAGAAAAAGTTTTTTTCAAAAAATCACAGCATGCTTAGTTTTTAAGATTAAGAGTTCATTTTTGGCTCCTTTTTTTGACATTGCCTGAAGTTTAGTATGCAACCATCAGAAATGAAAAGAAATATCATTATCATATATAAATATTGAAATATATGACAACGCAAAAAAAAATTTCATATATAATTGTATACAAATTGTGCTGTGAGCAAAACGGTTAAAGCTAACGAGTTTTTTTCTTTGTATTGTACACTAAATTGCGATGATTTTGGTATATAACAAATTGTAAAATGATCAAAGCAACACAGAGAAAATATTATCACAAAATGATGCATGAATTCGTAACGTGTGGACATACAAAAAGTTTTTTTCAAAAATTCACCATAAATCGAAATATTGTGCTAGAGACTTCCTGTTTGTTGCAAAATGAAGGTAATTGATTGAATATTACTAGACTGTAAGTGTTTTAGCTTACAATTGCAGTTTTCAACCATTTCGGTTGAGTTAAAATTGACCGAAGGTCGAATTTTTTCTATTTATCGTGATTTATATGAAAATATTTCAAAACTGATAAAAACTAAAACCATGAGTTATTTTTTTTATATTCTACATGAAATTGCGCACATTTTCATATATAAAACTTTATGTAACGACTAATATAAAACGGTGCAAACAGTACGACAAAGTGACGAAAGAATTTCTGAGATGTTCAGCCGAGTTACCGCGCGGACATAAGGAAAAAGTTTTCTTCAAAAATTCACCATAAATCGAAATATTGTGCTAGAGACTTCCAATTTGTTGCAAAATGAAGGTAAATGCTTGAATATTACTAGAATGTAAGTGTTTTAGCTTACAATTGCGTTTTTCGACCATTTCGGTCGAGTCAAAGTTGACTGAAGGTTGAAATTTTGGCACTTATCGTGATTTATATGAAAATATTTCAAAACTGATAGAAGCTACAACCATGAGCTATTTTTTGTTGTATTCTACATGAAATTGCACACATTTTCATATATAAAACACTATGTAACGACTAATATAAAATGGTGCAAACATTACGACAAAGTGACGGAAGAATTTCTGAGATGTTCGGCTGAGTTACCGCGTGCGGACGTGAAGAAAAAGTTTTTTTTCAAAAATTCACCATAAATCGAAATATTGTGCTAGAGATTTCCAATTTGTTGCAAAATGAAGGTAAATGATTGAATATTACTAGAATGTAAGAGTTTTAGCTTAAATTGCGTTTTTCGACCATTTCGGTCGAGTCAGAGTTGACCGAGGTTGAAATTTTGGCACTTATCGTGATTTATATGAAAATATTTTCAAACTGATAAAAGCTACAACCATGGGTTGTTTTTTGTTGTATTTTACATGAAATTGCACACATTTTCATTTATAAAACTTTATGTAACGGCTAATATAAAATGGTGCAAAAATGACGACAAAATGACGAAAGAATTTCTGAAATTTTTGGCCAAGTTACTGCGCAGACGTAAGGAAAAAGTTTTTTTCAAAAATTCACCATAAATCGAAATATTGTGCTAGAGACTTCCAATTTGTTGCAAAATGAAGGTAAATGATTGAATATTACTAGAATGTAAGAGTTTTAGCTTACAATTGCGTTTTTCGACCATTTCGGGTCGAGTCAAAGTTGACCTAAGGTTGAAATTTTTTGTAGTCGACGAAAATCTTACGTCCGCTCGTCACCCGACAGACAATTTTAGTCGACTTACGATATGTCCAGTCGGCGTTCAAGAGTTAATACATTACCCTTAAAAAAAGAAAGAAATGGTTTTCATAAAAATATAAGAGTGTGAAGATTACGTAAACTATTTCTCTTTCTCCCCCTTCTGACCGATCTATTTTTAGAAGTCTTCTGAACCTCGTTTTTAAGAAATACTTTATTCTAGTACGTCTCTTTCTCTTTGTTCTGAAATGATTTTTCATGAACAAACAGTGTTTTTTATTTGGACTAATACAACTCTTAGTTGTCTCTATGTTTTAGAACGTAATATTTGCCACACGCGCATTTACAGTTTGTAAAATTAGATCAATTTAAAATTTTCTACTGTACAGGTAAATATGTACAGAGAAATAGTAATAAGTTTTAAAAAATGTGTAAGTGCTAACTACGAGAGAGAGAGAGAGAGAGAGAGAGAGAGAGAGAGAGAGAGAGAGAGAGAGAGAGAGAGAGAGAGAGAGAGAGAGAGAGAGAGAGAGAGAGAGAGAGAGAGAGAGAGAGAGAGAGATTACACAGGAATCCTTTGACCCACTATCGGCAACACTCCCCCTTCCTGTCACATTAATTTGACATATTTGACAGCTTCTCTTCAATGAGTTCACAAAAGATCAGGGAATAATATTTGTTTGTTTAAAATATGTATCACACACGTAGTATAAATTTTGTTATTATTATTATTATTTTATTTTATCTTATCTCATTATTTTAAAATTAATGCTTATTATTAGATAAATCATTTATTTATCATACAAAACAAATAAACATATGTATACATATACCATAAAAGTTCTCTTATCTCAGCTTAATTTAGTCATAAAAGCTTGGAAACTTGTAAATTACATACAAATTAAACAAAAACACTTTTGCATGGTTTCTTAGGATTCGCAAATGTTTGTGTCTGTGAAAAACTTGTGTATGACAATTAGTTAGGTTCCAATGAAAAGTTCGTGTGTGGGTGAATTCGTGCCACTCAAATCACGCAAGTTTGGGGTATTACTGTATACCTTAAACTATCATCCTAAAACATTTTATTATCATTTCAAAGCCATCTTACAACATTACCCTTAAAAATATATGGCTTACAGCTACGTGTGAAAACTAATCATACAGTATTCAAGCCGTCCCATTTTCTTTTACAGGGAAACATTGGTAATTTGAGAGAGAGAGAGAGAGAGAGAGAGAGAGAGAGAGAGAGAGAGAGAGAGAGAGAGAGAGAGATATGCACATTGAAAAAATTTATTATTAAGATTACATAAATCATATGAGTACTCACCAGTGATCACTTTTGACTGAAGATGGTGATGAGGAATTAGCTGCGCAGTCTGATGAACGAATGATGACATGACTGCAAAGCAAAGCAGAGGAGTTACATCTCTGGGGGCAACTCTTCCCTTTCTTCAGGAGGTACTTCAGTCACTTCATGGACTTCTTCAGGGGTTTCGGGAGGCAGCATCATGGCCATGTACTACTTCGTGCTGACGAAGAGGTTGTTACTTGGCTCCATGGCAGCATTAAGGGCAGATGAAAAGGTTGTGGAGCGTTCCGTATAAGGATCCCATGCCTCTATAATCTTCTGCAGCCCCCTGACTTTCTTCAGAATTTGGGACAGACCTTCAAATTGTTCCAAATCCTCTGCTGTGGGAGTTCAGAGAAGTAAATGAATGATGGTGGCAACATTTTCTTCGTTCTCGATCAAGTAGATGGCACTCTCAGGCATGCCATAATGGGTGGCTACTTCTGTGTAATTTTTCTCCCTCACACAATATATCAATAACGTCTGCCCTCTTCCTCTGAAGCATAGGCTTTTTCCTATAAGCCGTAGAAGAAGCAGGGTGTTTAGGAGGCATCTTAGGGCACAGTTCAAAAAGAACACTAGTTGCCTATGCAGTGAACTGGACAGAGATACAGTACTGGGATGTTGGGCCATTTATGCGTCATGTACTGTGCATACTGTACATTTTATTGATATTTTGCTGTGTTGTATGATTTTGAAATATTAAAGCATTTTAGGATGATAGTAGAGCATAGCTAAAATGCGTGGGTAGTTTGTAGAACAACAGGACTACAGCTGTACCCCCGAACCTGTCAGTTGTTCTATTTTCGTGTTATTTTTGTGACTAAATACATTTTTTTATGGTAAAAAAATTATATACACATTTTCAAATATTTCAGTAGTATTAATGTAAAGACAGCAAAATATCAATAAAATGTTTTTTTTTTTCTTTAAAAAGTTCGTCCGAAAACCACCCCCAGATATTCCAAACGCAAACCTCAAGCAAAAGAAAATGCATCTTGGGAAGCTGATATACCTAAGTGCAGTGCTACTTGACACGCTATTGGCTGGTATTTGCTAGCAGCCAATCCCAGAGAGCCATTCATTTTCCTTGGCACTGATTGGGTGTACCCTTGGTGCTGATTGGCTGTGTATCCCCAAGACTTTCTCTGAGATATACAGAGCGCACATCTCTGTCAATTCAGAGCGTTTCCTTAGCCTGTGTGAGTAAGGCAGTCCCCGGGTTATGTTGGTCTCGGCTTACGTTGTTCTGAGCTTACATCACTTTTCAATTATATTCATAAAAAAATCTGTTCTGGGTTATAGCAGAGGTTCCAAGGTTAAGTCGATTCAGTCTTGTGGCGTGCTGTAAGCAACGGGAGATCATGGATGCACACCTCACCAGAAGCAAGATAAATCATTTGGGACAACCAAAGGATTAAAGGTAAGGTTTTCGTCACTTTCTCATTTTTAGCAATTTTTTAATAAGATATTCTGGCTTACATTGCGTTTCAGGAACGGAACCCCCGACGCAACCGAGGGACTGCCTGTATTTTGTTTGTATCTATGTACTTTCTGTGTCTTTCTTTGCAGTGTTAATCTGTATAATCGTGCCCCACAATGATTACTAAATGTCCTGCTCCTTCTAAGGCTTCTTGCAAAGAGCCTAAGCACCAGAGGAAGGTCATGATGCTCCAGGAGAAGTTATGACTTCTAGATGTGTTGAAGGAAGGGACGCAGCTGTAGCCCGCCATTGTGGCATGAATGAGAGTACTATCTGGTACATCAAGAAGAAAGAGGCAGAAATAAGGAAGGCCATGAGTGTTAGGTTCTACGGTAGTGCCATAAAGGTTTCTACTGTGTGTGATAAGAACATCGCAAGGATGGAGTTGGCCTTGGTGTATTGGACCAAGGACTGCCATAAGAACATCCCCCTCGACACCAACATCATTTGCGAGAAGGCACGACAACTCTACCAGCAGTTTTCGACTGGCATTAATACGGAAGGCGGTGACGTAAAGCAAGCAGGCTTCTTAGGCTTCAACGAAGCCGCCAAAGAAGAAGGGGAAGAGCCACAAGCCAGACCATTGTCAGCTCCTCAAGGTTTTCAGACCAGCAAGGGGTGGTTCCACTGTTTTCAGAGGCGGTGCCAACTAAGGAGTGTTTCTCTGCATGGGGAAGCGGCATCAGCAGACATGTAAGCAGCCATGAAATATCCCGAGACCTTCAAGAAAATCATCAGGATTAAGGGCTACCATCCACAACAGGTGCTCAATATGGATGAGACTGGCTTGTTCTGGAAGATGCCTTCACAGACATACCTCATGGAGGACAAAGCCAGAGCCTCCAGGTTCAAGGCCTAGAAGGATAGGGTTACCTTCATCATGTGTGGGAATGCAGCTGGCTTCATGCTGAAACCAGGCCTCATTTACAAGGCTGCCAACCCCATAAGAACAAGCACTTGCTGCCTGTGTTTTGTATGCGCAACCCCAAGGCCTGGATCACCAAAGTCATTTCGTCTAACCAGTTTGTTTAGAGCTTCATCCCTCAAGTGAGGCAATACCTCACCAACTTGGGCATGGAGTTCAAGGAGTTGTTGATTATGGATAATGCTGGTGGCCACCCTCTGGATCTTTATTAGAAGGGAGTCCAGCTCGAGTTCCTCCCTGCCAACACCACCTCTCTCCTCCAGCCTGTGGACCAGGGAGTGATCTGTGCCTTCAAAGCACTCCACACCCAGAACTCCCTCGAGCACCTGGTGAATGCCACGGATGCCGACAGTGAATTCATGCTGAAGGAGTAATGGCATAAATTCACAATTAACACATGTCTGACCATCATCGACTGATCGTTGAATGATATGAAGGAGGAGACCCTTAACGCATGCTGGAAGTTGTGGCTGGAGAGTGTTCATGATTATAAGGGCTTATTTACTGAAGAAATTCAACATTCGGCCATTGATGAGACAGTCCAATTGGAAAGGATGCTTGGTGGAGCACCGAGGATGAAGTAAGCACCCTCATTGATGCTCACTCTGACCTCCTGATGGACCAGGATTTGGAAGAGCTGATGAAGTCTGCCAGCAAGGTAGAAAACATGCCAGGTTCAGGGGACGAGGAAGAGGATGAGGGCCTGTCTTTGGAATGTCTGTTCAGACTTATGAGGATGATTAAGGAGGTGAAGAAGGCAGCTTCAGCATGGGATCCTTATATGGAATGCTCCATAAGTGTTCAAGTACCCTTGATGCGGCAGTGGTGCCCTATAGTAACGCCTTTGTCAGCAATGAAGAAGCAGCGACAGCAGCTGCCTATCACTGTTTCTCAAGCCCATGAATAAGAATCCTCCAAAGACTCCTGCAGCCCCTGAAGAAGTGCCTGAAGAAAGGGAAGAGGCACCCCCAGAGGAGATATAACTCCTCTGCTTTGCTGTGCTGTCATATCTTCGTCATTCATCGGAGTGCACAGCGAATTCATCATCATCTTTAATCAACATTCATCACTGGTGAGTACCTGTATAATTTAATATTATTATTATTACAGGTCAAGTATTATTATTTTTACTTAATCTTCTTATTATTTAATCTTATTAATCTTAATGTTAATATTTGAAAATTAGTACTGTAAATAATTTTTTGTATCATAAAAAAGGGATTTTGACAAAGGAAAAATCTATTTCTGAGGAAGGCCCCGTGTCACCCGGTGAAATTCCATTCATGCACGAATTTCTAGGTATAAAATGCTAGATATACCAGAGAAAAAAGAGCTTTCAGGAATGCTGGGGTTACTACCCCCAGATCGAGCGTCTTCTCCAAGGAAGACGTCGGTATAACCAAGGGTGAGTGAAAGGATCACTACCACGGAGTCACACTCGAAAGATATCCCCATGTTAAAACCCCCAGAAGAGAGCGGTGAGCCGTTACAGCTCCCACACACCGACGCCCGCCAGGCCGGCGACACTAGCGCCACCTACCTCATTCCAGGCTAGCACCACCCCCAGGCTTGGCATGTGCAAGTAGGGGGGGGAGCAGAAGGTACTTCTGGGAGGGTCACCGGGTGACACGGGGCCTTCCTCAGAAATAGATTTTTCCTTTGTCAAAATCCCTTTTCTGAGTCCAGCCCCGTGTCAGCTGGTGAAATAGTGATAGAGAATCATGCCAAGACTGCTAACTACGAGGAAACAAGGTAACCTGAAGAAAAACACAAGTTATGAAAATGGTTTTAATAAGGATATCTCTCACATGAAAAATTGAATATTAAATCAAAAAAGTACAGTAAAAAATCTTAATATTATGGTAGATGTTGACATAGCCAACAGCATGGCAGGGAAAAAACCCAAAAATACTTAAGACTACAAAGGTATAATGTTCATTCAAAAAAATACTTAGACTAAAGAGTAAATATAACCTTATAGCTACACACGCAAGAGACAAATACAACATGGGAAAAAATATATATATATATAAATGGGGTACATGGAGCAAAATAAAAACCGCCCAGTACCCCAAAGATAATCCATAATCACAACATGTCAAATTACAGTTTCCAATCAACAGACAATAATAATATCAATATGAGGAGCAAGGCAGTGAGGCATGATCAACCAGGAGGGCAAGCAGAGAAGTAAATGAGGCAGGCGGGCGGGGGGTTAGGGGAAGGATAAAGGATGATGACTAATTAAGGTGGGGAAATGACACTTCCCACAGCTATTGTAGAAAACTTCAGGGCTTCGAGTGATTTTAAATAGTGGCGTTTAAATACTAGAGGTGATTTCCAACCCGTATATTTGGAGAGTTCTGAATAATCCATATTATGAAAGTAATTAACAGAAGTAGCAACTGCTCGAATATCATGAACCTTAGGAACTGAATCCGGGTTAGCTTGTTTAATGAAATACAAAATTTGTTGCCTTATTGCATTTAACGATAGAGTACCACCTTTCTCCCTGATAAAAAGAGGACCCGACTTACACTGTGGAGTTCTTAAAAGGTAAGACTTAAGGGTATAAACTGGGCATAAAGACTGGTCTTGTGGAAGGGGCACCACCTTCCAAGGAGACCACCTGTCTTGAGGGTCTTCATTTTTAGCTAAAAATCTAGGATCAGGGGAAAGGAGGACTTCTCCGGACGGGAGGAAGTTAACAAAATCATCACCTCTAGCGAGAGCCGATAGCTCTGAGATTCTGGCACCTGAAGCCAAGCTAATCAGAAATAAAGTCTTCCTTAACAGATCCAAATAAGAGCATTGATAGTTGTCAATCTCAGATGCTAGCTTAAGAACATCATTGAGGAACCACGTAACAGACTGTGGGCGTGATACGGGTCTCAGACGAGCACATGCTCTAGGAATAGATGAAAAGTAGGAATCTGTAAGGTCAATTTTAAAGCCATATAAGAATACCTTCTTCAGGGCTGACTTGGCTGTGGTAATAGTGGCCGGGCAAGGCCTTTCTCAAACAATGATCTAAAGAAGGTAACTGCTAGGTTAGTCGTCATGGTTTGGGCTTCAGATGCCTTCAGAAAGGAGGCCAATTTTTTGACTGCTGAGTCATATTGTCTAAGAGTAGAATCTCTCTTGTCTGATTCTAAAAACAGAGTGTTAACGGGTCAATGTTTGCTCCTTTTTGGGCTGCGAACTTTATAAAGTCCATAAAACTAGGGCATTCTGAATTCTTGAGGAAGCTGACACAGTCTTGGTTTGTACTGTCTGGGTCAGTTTGGGCTTGGGAATCCGAAGACTTCAACCCCAGTTCCTGAAGAAGAGGGAACCAATTGCTCTTCGGCCAATAGGGGGCTACCAGGGCTGGTTGACCTTTGAATGTCCTGAGTTTGTGTAATACTTTCAGCAGCAAGTTTATTGGGGGAAACAGATAAATCTTCTCCCAATTGTTCCAATCTATCGTCATTGCGTCCGTGGCGTACGCCTGAGGGTCCAGGTTCGGAGCCACATAACAGGGAAGCTTGAAGTTGCTCTCCGTCGCGAACAGATCCACTTGGAGACCCGGAACCTGGCGGCAAATCCAATTGAATGATTCCCCGTCCAGAGACCACTCCGTCTCCAACGGAGTAGTTCTGGACAGGGAATCCGCCACCACGTTCCGCACCCCCGCTAGGTGGGTGGCTGACAGATGCCAGCTGTGCTTGTTCGCCAGGGAGAAAATAGCAACCATAACCTGGTTCACTCGACCTGATTTGGAGCCGCCCCTGTTGATGCAATGAACTACCACTGTGCTGTCAAATACCAGCCTGATATGAATCCGGCTGGGGCGGATTTTCTTTTCAAGGTTAGAAAACCGCCATAGCTTCCAGGGTGTTTATATGGAACTGCTGAAACATTGTGGACCACGTCCCTTGTACTTTTGTTTTGGCGAATATCCTCCCAGCCGCTTAGAGAAGCGTCCGTGTGAACTACTAGCGCCGGAGGGGGAAACTGAAGTGGCACTGTCTTGGACAGGCCACCGACTGTGGACCAAGGCCGCAGTCTCGCCTTTAAAATTCCGGGAATGGAGGAGACCTTGTCTCTGAGCTTGACATTGGCTCGACTCCGCCACACTCTGTTTATGTCTTTTAATTTTGCTTTTAAGAGCAGGTCCGTCACTGAGGCAAATTGAAGAGACCCAAGGATTCTTTCTTGGGTCCGGCGGGATGCTGATTTGTTTTTCAGAAATTTCCTGGTAAGGGACGCTATCTCCTTCCGCTTGGGAGGCGGGAGGGATAACGTAAGAGGACAGATCCCACTGGAGACCCAGCCACTGAAACCGGGACTCCGGAGTCAGGCGGGACTTCTCTCTGTTCAGCTGAAAACCTAACGACTCCAGGAAGTTGATGACCGTGGCCGTGACCTTCCGACATTCTAGAACTGTTGGAGCCCAAATTATCCAATCGTCTAGGTATGCTGCTAGGGATATCCCTCGGGACCGGAGTTGCTGAACTACCGTGTCCGCCAGCTTGGTAAATATCCTGGGTGCAATGTTTAGACCGAAAGGCATGACCCTGAAGGAGTAGGCTTGATTCCCAAGTCTGAAACCCAGGAACGGAGAGAAGCTCCGCGCAACCGGGCGTGATAGTAAGCGTCTGAAAGATCGATAGAGGTGGTGACAGCTCCACGCGAAAGTAGAGTCCGTACCTGAGCTACCGTAAGCATGCGAAATTTTTCGCATTTTATGTAGAGATTTAGACGCAACAGATCCAGGATCACTCTTTGCTGATCAGAGTCTTTTTGGGAACAGTGAATAACCTGCCTTGAAACTTTAGGTGCCTTACTTTCTTTATTGCTTGTTTGTTGAGCAATTCTGCCACGTAGTCCTGTAGGACTCTTGAGGTGGCTGGTAAAACCTGATCAGAGGAGGAGGGTCTTTGATCCAGCTCCATCCTAGACCCTTGGACACAATGCTGTGTGCCCAAGGGCTGAAGGTCCACTGGTCCCTGAACCAATACAGGCGACCACCTACCTGTTTGTTCTCAGTGGGAGGGAGCGGGTTTGTTCCCTCTACCACGTCCAGGTTTACCTCTTGGAGTGGTGTTGGATTTTCCTCTGTAAGGGGCCCGACCTCTTCCCCCCCTTGCGCTCCTATTAAGGCCGTGAAAGAATCCACGGCCCTCATAGGTTGGGTTGTATGCTGGTGAAGCAACATACGAAGGTGCGGCAAGGGAATGGGCTGGTTGAACCAGCACATATTGTTGGGGATGGGCCTTCGAGGTGGAGGGCTGTGCCACTGCCGAGACCGGGACGGCTTGGACTACCGCCTGATGATGGGGTCTCTTGTGCCTCCTGAACCGTTTGCCTCCTCTCGTCTGGGGACTGCCAGATTCTGGGGTCTTCCGCTTGTAGGCTGAGATGCCCCAGCGAGAGCGCAGACTCTGGTTGGCCCTTGTAGCCTCCCTGAGTACATTGGTAACCTCTTCTTCAGGAAAGAGGTTAGGTCCCCAGATCGAACTCTTCACAAGCTTGTTAGGCTCGTGACGAATGGTGGCATCAGCGAAGATGAATTTCCTGCATTCGAGCCTGGCCATCATGAAATCAAACAGGTCAGACTGAAATCCTGCCAATAGGGATTTAGCCAAGACCTGGAAGAAAGGCTTGTCTCCACAGGAGACGGCAGTGGCTTCAGTGAGGCAGACGGAGTTCAATGACCGGGCTAGCTTAGTCCGGGCCTCAAACTCCGCCTTCAGCAGGGCTTCCGGTAGCTTAGGAAGCTGCTCGCTGAATTGCGTTGACGCGCAAAAAGCGTCCAGCTTTCCCACAGTAAAGGTGGCCGGCGCGTCAACCCAGAACTCATCACCCCCTGGGAATACCAGGGATGTGGAGTCTGTCTCTCTCAGCTGTGGCAAAGGGTTGCCATCAAAGCACGCTCGGGCCGTAGCCAGAGCGACTTTGTTCAAGCAAGGAGTCGGCAACCTGTCACCCAGGGCGAACATAGTAAAGTTGCCCTTGAAAGGTGTCAGTTTAGTGTTATCAGCCTGCCACTCCGTCAGAGTGCGCAGGAGAGCCGACTGAGCTTGGTCTCTAGGGAAGATCACTATCTCCCTAGGAACCTTGTCTGAGCGTACCCAGGCTTCCTCCGTCAGCCTAACGAAGCCTGGGTAAGGGGGCAAGAGATCGGCGGGAAAGAACTCAAGTTCTTCCAACCGCCTCGTGCCAAGACCTTCAACCGTTAAGGTGCCCTCAT
Organism: Macrobrachium rosenbergii; assembly: GCF_040412425.1. NCBI lineage: Eukaryota > Metazoa > Arthropoda > Malacostraca > Decapoda > Palaemonidae > Macrobrachium > Macrobrachium rosenbergii. The sequence continues at coordinate 2,492,874 of NC_089746.1, read as the reverse complement.
GTTGGATAGCCCGGAGGGCGAAACGCCAAGGGTTCCCGTTGTCAAAGGGAGGGAGATCCGCCGTGTCCGGAATGACACACTGTGGTTCGGCTCCGCCTGGGCGAGCTATCCCCGCCAGTATATTGTCATGGCTGGTAAGCTTCTCGGAGATTTGCGTGAATTTGGACTCGACCTCCGCCGAGAACCTCTCAAAAAGCTGGTTAGCAAAGGACTCCGGATCAAAGGCAGGCTGGCGAGGAGGGCTTGGTTTTGATGCCCTCTTACTCGCGCCTTTGCCGGAGGAACCAGACTTGCTCCCGGAGGCTACCGGTGCTGAGACCTTAGCCTTCGACGGGGGGAAAGGCAAGGCTTTCCTGGAAGACGAGGACTTAAAGCCCTTCGCCTTCCATGAAGTCTTCAACTTCAACTTGGGGACAGCTGATGGAGCTCTGTCACCCAAGGTGGAAGACTTCACAAAACCTGCAAATGAAGATATGGATGAAGCTGGGGAGTCAAAAAGGGGGCCCGTCCCCGCAACCTCACTTACCTCGCTACTTACCACCTGGTCCTGTTCTGTGTTCATAGGCTCCAGGTCCAAGTCTAACGCGGCGACGTCCTCCGAAACCTCCGCGTATAGGATGTCCACTTGGGGTGGCTGGGTCGCATCCCGGATCTGCTGGATGATGGGGGTGGCAAGTTCTTCCGGCACTGCAGCTGCCACCCATGCACCGGGGTAGAGCAGGTCCCTCAACTTGGCGTCGAGGACATAAGGCTTCCCCGACGGAACGTTCCTCCCAAACCCAGCCACCCAAGCGCGGAGAGATTCCAAAGAAGTTTTCTTGGAGGACTCGTCCGCCTGTAAGAGAACAGACAATTAGGGTTGAACGAAAGGATGGTTCGAGAACCATATAAACACTATTTTGATATGAGGAGCGTAATGTGGAAAAAACTATATCTTACCGACTCGTCCTGGATGCTCGCACACAAAGCGAAGCAAACCTCACAGCCGTCGGGGTGCCAGACTACCAGGTCATCTAACCGGACCGCACAACCAGCGTGGGTCCGGCACACTACGTGTCCGTACGGCTGCTGCAATGAAGCGGTGCACCCCGGCTCCTCACAGCGAACAGTCTGTAAGTGTAAAAAGTACATGAACCTACCACTCTAAGTAACCTAAAGCTGGTAAGCCAGGGAATTTCAGCTTACAACCGGAATGCTCCGGTGGATAGGAAACCCCTCGTTAAGAACTAGGCCAACAAGCTCCAAATTAAACAGAGTGGGAGGTAAAATACTTCCAGTCCCCGGAATACTCCGGCAGAATGAAAGGTTTGAGACAACAGGGACTCACCACAAGGGCTGCCAGCAAAAACAGACGCGGAACCCCAGGGTGTAGTACCGGACTCAATAACATATGAAATAATGTAGTGACGGAGTGAGATACTCACTCCGTTAGATAACATATATGCATATAAAAAACAATTAATAGAATAAACAAGTGGTGGTAAAAATGAGAAATCCACTCTGGAGACCGGAGGGATCCGTCTATCTCATACACTCTCCCCCTCTCTCGGACCTCCCCGTCAGTGAAACAAGGTGGGTGAGATGCTCGTCATGATAGGCCAAGTATATAACATAAGCCAGAGCAAGTGTCAACAACCCAACCAAGAAACCCGACGGAGAGGAATGAAAATGTGGGAGAGAATGTTCGAACCCGCTCGAGTCGGAGCGAGTAAACGAACCACTAACACAAACACAGCGCTGCTTGGGACTTGTCTGGGAGGGAGCGAATCTCTCCACCAGGGGGAGTCCCCAACTCGGAGAAAACGCCATCTAGCGTCACCCGCACGAGTAGAGCAAGAGCTGGTAGGGGGGGGAGGGGGAGGTGGTGGGGTAGGGGAAGAGGAGTAGGCTACGAGAGAAAACAGGAGACAAGGAAAATGATTCACCCGCTCAACTGCAAACACACACCGCGCCAAGAAAATAATAAAACTTGGTAGGGTGGCCTACTCCTAGGGGAGGGATGCGACCAAGACTCAACGCCCAACTCCTGACTAGGCAAAGCCTAATAAAAATTCCGAACTAGGCCTAGCCTAGGCTAACAGAAGGAGTACGGGAAGGGTGGAGGAAGAAAAACAGGGAGAGAAATTTTGTGCCGAGAGCCAACCGGGACCGAAAAGAGGGGGGCAAAAAGGCGACTAGCCTAGAGGAGACACACCCAATGAACTCTACTCCTTCGAAAAGAAGGGGGAGAACGAAGGGGCTCACTCTGCCACCCCCAAAACGACCACGGAGGAAACAGCAACCAAAACTCCCTCAACCTGATGGATTACTCCACGCCTAACCTAAAAGGGCAAGAGGATAGGAAGCAATACGAGCCTAATGTGATAGGCAAGGGAAAAGACCCACACACATAATAAACCATCACACAAAAACATAAGAATAATTCTAAGAATAATTCTAAGAATAATTCTAAGAATGTGCTCATGCGAGGTGCGTAGCCTACCTCGGGGAAGCGGTTAGATCTGAGGCTGCCGCTACCTCGAGGAGGTAACCAAATAAATTAAATATATATATCAGAGCACCAACGCCAAGAAAAATAAAACATAGTCTTAATATTAGACTAAAATAAAGTAATACCAACTAGGAACTCATCCTGTGGGGGAACCTAAGCGGGGCACGACGGGAACCTAATCGGGACTCGTATAGGTCTATCGAAATTTAATAAGACTCAAAAGGGGGCCACCGCAGGAAACCCGCCAGGAGGAGAACCGGGGGGCAGATAAAAACATATAACGACAAGGAGACAACCCCGACAGAAAAAACTGATGGGGTCCCCTCGCGGTCGACATGGCTGGTAGGGGACGCCGTGGCGTCATAACAAAGTTCTCATAATTGTGAAAAAAGAGACAAATACAGCCAAAATTATCGAAAAAACCCCACAATAAGATGGTACTTAACTTGGAGATGGTAAAGCTGCTCGAAGACATGGTGAAATAGAAGAAAATTCCAAATAAGGGCACAAGCACAAAAATGAGCAAGAAGCAAGTCACGTGCTAGAAAATGGAATGAGGTAGGTGGCGCTGGTGTCGCCGGCCTGGCGGGCGTCGGTGTGTGGGGGCTGTAACGCGGAACGTCACGCCTCTTGGTTATACCGTGTGACTCGTGGTAGTGATCTTCCCCTTGGAGAAGACGTCTTCCTTGAAGACGCTCGATCTGGGGGTAGTAACCCCAGCATTCCTGAAAGCTCTTTTTTCTCTGGTATATCTAGCATTTTATACCTAGAAATTCGTGCATGAATGGAATTTCACCGGCTGACACGGGGCTGGACTCAGAAATGTATATTTAGTCACAAAAATAATATGAAAATACAGTACAGGCAGTCCCCGGTTATCGGTGGGGGTTCCGTTCTGACAGTGTGATAAGCGAAAATCACAGATAACCGAAAATTTGTACTTATCGGCACCGATAACTGGAGATTGGCACCTCTGTTTGGTATGTATCAGCGCCGATAAGTGGAAATTGGCGATATTCAGCTCCAAAAATTGCTGATTTTTGTTGCTAGACAAGCCTCGTAAAACTGGATCGCTGATAACTGAGTCCGCTGATAACCGGGGACTACTTGTAATTGGCAAATATTGCTCTATGATAAAATCTGCAAAATAGTGAATTTTCGGCGATACATTTGGAGATACTTCCACAGAAAAATCCATGATTAACTGAAGCCGCAGATGCTGAACCTGTGATATTGCGAGGGTCAGCTGTAGTCAAGAAGATAACACTGATGGAAATTCTCTATTCTCAAATATTTACAGATGATGCTACAAGCAGTAAACAGTTATTCATCAATGAAGCTCATTTCCTTGACTGTCACGTTAGTAAGGGAAACAGCAAACTGGATAGTTAAATAAAAATAATAGTTTCTTGTCTGATGTAGGTAAGACTGGGAATTCAAGCACCCCAAAGAAATAAATTTCAGTTTTGACATTCTTTAATGGAACTATAAAGGGGTATGAATTTGAGCAGATGAGAAAGTTTAAATGCATGATCGTAATCCAGGCAATGTGTGCATCAAAGAAATAAAATTGGGAAATAAAGTTTACAATCATGAGTTAAATTGCACCTTTCACACTTCACCACCTCCTTATGTGATTAAGCACATGGGGGGCTGTAGTAATTGATAGTAAATCATTACCACATTGTAGGGGCTTTTTATTTGACATAGTTGGTGCAGGGTGATGGGAACAGATTCAGAGGTTAAAGAAAACTCTTTTTACCTATTCTAATTCATTAACCTTAATATTACAGTGGTCTGAAGACCTTCAGACAGAACCTTATCCTAATTTTATTTACATTTACTACAGTTTATCAATTATCATCTTTCAATACTTAACCAAACTTATTTCCTACTGACAACTATAGTTTATCCAAACAATCTTCATATACAGTACTTAAATTAGCTTAATACTACCAATAGTCAAAATATTATCAACAAATCTCCAACTCTGGCATGTCCCAAAATTGTTCCTTATCTTTCTCAGAATAATCCAAGACAATCACAAAAGTCAACATATAACTTGGGGATCACCACAGAGCTTATTTTAGCTGTGACGTCCAAGCTGAGGACAGAAATTACTTTAGAGTCTCTTAATGCAGTCTCTTCTACACAAAAGCACTTCACTCTTCTCTGATCCCCATCCCATTTGGGACAGACACTGTCTTAAGTAACTGCTATACACAACTTGCAATGGAACATGAAAATGTATTCGGTCTCACCAGCTGTTCGACTGATTTGTCAGTTGCCAATACAAACTTTTATTTCCACCGTTGTTTCTGATAGGGAAAGAATCCTGACCAGATGAAACCCACCACAGATCAGGTGAAGGGGAGCCACTCACTCTGTCTACCCAAGCACACTGCAAGTAAAAAGAAAAAAACATTTACATCCAACATTCACAACAAAAAACATCAAATAAACTTAACAGAAAAAAACATCACAACAGCAAAAACAAAAATTCAATCACAAACCCAAACTTCCAAATGCCACCACAACATTCACCCAGTACTTTAGATACATACTAATTTACAGGTTGTAGCTGTAAATGTTATGTTAGAAAAACCAGTTACAGTCTGGTCTCTACTTTCTACCAAGATGTAGATTTGCAAGAAGTCAGGTATTAAACAGCGGTCTCTCTTCTTTTTACTAGGTGACTTTAACTCTTAATCTGCTATGAGGCTGGAAATTTTTAGATGAAGCAGGGAGAACAAGTGATGAGATTGCCACCATTTATGATGTAGTTTTTTTTTTAAATGATGGGTCAGTGACCTAAGTGTATGTGCATCATTGATCTAAATTGACTAAACTTGGTCAGTAAACAAATTTCTGAATGGAAATTATCATTATCCTATCCACCTGAAATGTTACAAATTCTCCTATCCGAGACTAATCAGAGTGGAAGGTGGGAGAAGCTGATTGGTTAAAATTTCAGCAAGACCTCGCTCTTACAGAACCTTTGACTCATTTGAGTCTCTGTACTATTATTTCACTAGTAAAATGTTAAAAGGTGCTAGAAAAAAAAGTATATCTTAGTTTAACCAGACCACTGAGCTGATTAACAGCTCTCTTAGGGCTGGCCCGAAGGATTAGATTTATTTTACGTGGCTAAGAACCAACTGGTTACCTAGCAACGGAACCTACAGCTTATTGTGGAATCCGAACCACATTATGATGAGAAACAAATTTCTATCACCAGAAATAAATTCCTCTAATTCTTCATTGGCCGGTTGGAGAGTCGAACGCTGGGCCAACAGCGTGCTAGCTGAGAGCTCTACCAACCCCTCCAATGAAGTGTTAAAAGGTGCTAGAAATTAAATTCCATTCATAAAAGGCTAGTCTTGTGGATCAGCAGTTTCATGGTAAAATAAAAACCACAGTAATTTGAAGAAAATCACAAGAAAATATTTCATTGAATATAAGAAAATTTTCTACTCAAATGTAAAGCGAATTGATCAATGTAATGAGAGGGTTTTTTGGCGAATAGCAACTTGATGCATCAGGAAGCATGTGGCCTTTAAGATGATTTTCAGAAACAACCTTGGACTAAAAAATATTTAATTGTTCATGGCAAGCAAAGGATGGTTCCGTAGACTCTGAAGTAGGCATGACAAAAAAAATTTATAGATAACAGAAGAATAAATGTCTGCTGATGTGTCTGTAACCACTAGATTTCTGACAGAAGTAAAGAAGGTGATCTGGGAGGAGGGATACCTTCCAGAAGTTTTCCACTTTGATGCATGTGGATTTGTCAACATATATCTTCAAAAACAAACAATCTAAAGGGTTGAAAAGATGGAAGGACAGACTTGCCATGGTACTGTGTGGCAAGGCTTCAGTTTATAAGGTAAACCCATGTATCTTCTACTTACAACCTACATGCTTTTGAAGAGACCTCTTCCTGTGTTAATGCAACATAATAGGAAACCATGAGCATCTGCCAGTTTGGTTAACCAATTGTTTCACCTTTGTTCCATCCTCAAAGTCAAGGAAGCTTGGAAGACCAAAGAAAATGTTTTTACCTTCAGACTTGATCTCTTTTCTGCAGCCTTTTGACCAGGGTAAATTGTGGAGGGTGAAGGTCTTGTATGACTGTTGTGGTTTTTTTTCTCATAGGAAGAGTTGATGATATTGAGAGGTGTAGTGCAAGAGTGGTAGGTTAGTTCAATAGTCTTGGGCAGTAAAATAAACAATTACTTCTTAACGTGTAGTTTTATGTACAAAGCTTACAGCACATACAGGTTGTTAACCTCCAATTCCTGAAACAACACTCTTCTGGATAAAGGAAGACACGAGCGACAGAACACCCCTGGACACGACTGCCAACAACGAAGGAAATCAAGACTATCAGCCAGAGATGGGAATCACACCCTTGGCTGCAAGCCATGGCACAGGATGCATCCTATGGAATCCAGGAATGCCCATGCTGCTTCCCAGACTGCCAGTGAGAGAATGAGACCCGCCAACCAATAGAAATTCGGCACCCCAATGACGTCATGCTTGAAATTCAAACATCCATAAGCAGTTATAAAAACCTTGTACGGGTATGCCGACTTGTTATCCAGTCCTGATGACGTTGCCAAGAGGTTGGGAAACGGTCCATAGACTCGAAAAATAAAAGGTAAATGGAAAGAATCTTGAATAATTTTTTCTTATTCCTGAGAAGCTTGCCAAAAGAGAAAAAGATGTATAGATTGATTCAAAGTCTTGTTAAGAAGATACTGTATCTGCCAACAATGCCAATGACTTCAATAGATGTTAATCATTCCTTTTGGCTAATCTGTCACCATTTATGTCAGATCTGGACGCTTGAATGGTCCTACAGTCAACCCTCATTAAGACGGAATACAGTAAACCCCCCATATTCGCGGGGGATATGTACTGCCCCCTCGTGAACAGCTAAAATCCATGAATACTTAAAACCCATCTAAAAACACTTAGAACTGCCTATTTTGATAGTTTAAACGCAAAAAACGCTCTAAAAATGCTTATACCTGAGTATTTTAATAGTTTTATCACAAAAAGTGCATTTAGTCATGAAAATATGAAAATATAGTAATTAGTGAATATTTCTCAGTGAAAAATGCTGCAAATGGGCGAATTTTCCGCAAATAATGGGTAGAAACGTTCCACAGAGAAATCTGCGAATACGTGAGTCCAGGAATAGTGAGACCGCGAATACGGGGGTTTACTGTAATAGAAGGGCCAGGGTGTCTGTCTTAGCCGATAGTCTGGTGTAGCCAGCGATTTCTATATATATACCTATAAATACCTATAATTATACTGTATTTCATTAATTTTATAAAGAGTATGAATTGTAAACCAATGTAGAAACGTTTGAATGAAAGCTCATGGTAAAAGATGGAAAATGAAGAATAAAACATTATGAAAATAATAGATTTCAGCTGCATATGTAGATGCCTAGGCCAAGACATGAATGCATAATTGTTAAGTAAAAGAAGTGGAGTCTCTAAAATGAAAAGTAAGATAATGAAATATGGATTACAGGTGCACAGTCCTTTACCTGAAATCCTCGGGGCCAGATGTATTTCGGATTTTGGAACTGTGGGGCCAGGAGCATAAATCAAACATCACTATTGCAGCAAAAAAATTGTTTTCCCTTTTTTCATGTTTTTTTCATTTTAGTTACTTATTCATTATAGTTTATTATTATTTATATTAATGTGTTAAATGAATGTGAGATAATTAAGATCATCAATAATAAAATAGCGGGACAATCAAGACCATAAGTTCACTAACACATTTTGTTTTCAATAAAAACATTCTGTAAAATGCAAAAATATACATGTGTAATGACCCTACACAAGGTCAGATAGGGTCATAATCTCTTACTACATCTCAGACAAAGGCCTACTGGTATAAAATGCCGAGATACAAAACTAGACTTTATTTGCAAACTTAATGAAAGTTTTTCAGCAAAAGCTACAGTCATGAAATGGAGTGACTCACACCCCATATAAATGGAAATCATAACTAGAGGGAATTCCAATTCTCAATCAATCAAATTATTGATTCTAGACCAACCATTACTAGTGAATAACATCCTGGTCACCAAACAAAATTAAAAGGTCATAATTATTCTAGACCAAAATAAATGTCATATAGTATGTTAAAGAGTATGACTTCCAAAATATTCGTCCACACAGGACGAACCCAGAATTCCTGTTAAAGAAACATATATTTTAAAACCTGAAATGGTGTATGAAAAAGACATTTAAAAAAAATGCATAATGGAGAACAGAACGTGAAAATGCATAATGGAGAACAAAATGGGAAAATGCACAATGGAGTAACGGGAGTTTCACTGGGACACAAACTGGGTATTCCACATAATGTCTGGAAAAAATATAAGTGTTCATGAGTTATCTTACTCACTTCCTATGGTTGCAAATGACTGGTCTCATAGTGGCTGTTCTTATCCACTAACACTGCACAACGAGCCAATCACACCCAGCCGCAAATCAAAGTCAATAGCCATTGTATGTTCCTCTCATAATGTACCATTAGAGAGCGTGCACACCTGTTGGGCGTAGCAACGCCGACTAAAAATTTCAACCTTGGTCAACTTTGACTCGACCGAAATGGTCACTCAAACTCTTACATTCTAGTAATATTCAATCATGTACCTTCATTTTGCAACAAATTAGAAGTCTCTAGCGATTTATGGTGAATTTTTGAAAAACTTTTTCTTACGTCTGCGACACCGGTTTTAATGTTTGAAGGATCACAATGAAAATAACTCATGGTTGTAGCTTTTATCAGTTTTCCATCAATCTGTCAAGCTGTCTCCATGCAATCTTTGGCCATGATCAGAAGGCACAAATGAATTTGAAAAAAACGTCAGATACCTTGCTGTTATCTAACTTTATATATGGAAATGTGCGAAACATGTCAAATAACTCACCTGCACCAGATATACTTTTCCCAGGATTTCAGCACATAGTCGGCCGAAATGGTAAAAAAACAAGAAGCGTATTCTAGTACAATCATGTACCTTCATTTTGCAACAAACTCTAAATAATTGTAATTCTGAAAAAAATTATTTTCCTGAATTTCAATGATAATTAGTCGTTACATAAACTTTTAAATACATTTCATCATACAACGATCTTGGAGGGTTGTTTTTTATTGTTACTAACGTCATCAGTTTGCAGTTGTAAATCTTGAGGATGGTCCAGAATTCTAGTAATATTCAATCATTTACCTTCATTTTGCAATGATGAAGTCATCACCATGACAGACTATGTGAATTTTTCATACCTCTATATTAAATTAAAATTTTTGTTGAATTCTTATTTTCAAAGTTTTATATATGAAAATGTGCGCAATTTCATTTAAATACAACAAAAATAACTCAGAATAGTAAATATTTTCATAAATCATTTAAAGAAAAAAATTCAAATTACTGAGTAATTTTTGTCATCAGCAGTCAAATAATCATGATCATGTCAGTGTTCAAACTGAGTGCTGTCAGATCTCCATGGCAACCAGCCAGCCAATCAGGTTTTAGCTGTATTCTGTCTGAGAAAGAACGTTTTGCTCAGAGAAGCTGCTGATGACATAATGATAACATAAGTACATGTGTTTTGAATAGATACGTAGTTTTTAATAGTGTATGTATATTTTACTGGTTACATGAAGAATAGAATGAATTCCTTCTTATTACTTTGAGTGCAAAATTGTTAGTTTAGAGATTCTTCAACAAAATATTTTTTTTTTTTTGCTTCAGAAGATATTTATTAATGCTGCATTGACATACCTTTTGTGGAAACAAAATTTTCTTTAATCTCATCAGGATAAATTACACATGCATGTTCAGAGTGAACTGCCAGCCAATCAGTTTCTCTGTATTCTGTCTGAGAAAGAACGTTTTCTCTCTCTCTGCTGATGACATAATAATAACATAAGTACATGTGTTTTCTAAATTTAATCTCTCTCTCTCTCTCTCTCTCTTATTACTTTGAGTGCAAAATTGTTAGTTTAGAGATCAAAATCTCTCTCTCTTTCTCTCTCTTTAATCTCTCGAGGATAGAATTACGTTGCATAGAGGAACTGGCTCTCTCTCTCTGTCATTTGCCATGTAAACACAAGTATTGTTCAGTAACTCAGCTTTTGTCTTTGTAAAGTTTATGTCATGTCTTTTCTTTCCTAAAAACATACAAAGCATCATACTGTAGCTACCAGTCAGGCAACAGATAGGTAAAACTGTTAATGCTCAGTGATTGGCTATGATATTTCCTACCCTTCCAGACAATAGCATTTCTTAATGACGGTACATACTGTTTGCAAGTTAAATTGGTTACAAGTTAAAAGCATTTCAATTTAGTACTGTACAGTATAAATACAGAACAGTATACATTATATAAAATAAAAATATAAATGAAAAATTTTTTTACCTTTGGTAAATAAAAAGGAAAACAGTACGCGATGAGCAGAGAAACAGTAACTGTCTTAAATTGTGGATGAACATTGCGTTTTTAAATCGGCTGACCCTCTTTGGTTTCCATCTTATCCGATATCCGGATTAACAGGGTCTGGTTTAATGAGGGTCAACTGTACTTTCTCAAGCAAGTTGGCCACTTAAATGATTTGGATGCTGTTAACATTTCTTTTGCCAGGGTATCTATTCCCTCTCCCTTAATTTGATAGTTATTAATTTTTAAAGCATAATTCCACAAAATTATTCAGGTGAAAAATGTTGATTTTGGGCATTCAAATTTTTTCCTGCATATTAGGCTGCCTACTTCAGATGGGAACTTAAGGTTATGTTAGGCTTTGGTTTACAGCCTTGGCCTTATGAAGTGAATTTCTTAACCCTTAAGGGACGGGCTAAATATATATCAAGCACACCCCCAGACTGGGCACACTTTAAGGTTGGCCAGTTTAAGAAAACAACACATCAATGGAAAGAGGAAGATATGCAAATGCACATAGTGTAAACAAAAAAATTCTAAAAATTTTTCCGTATCTTCCACAGGAAGTTGAAAGTGACTATTTTCAACTCTGTGTGGGGGTTCTTTTACAAAACACTCATAAAAATATGTATATTTTACCAAGTTATGCATGTTTTTCTAATATTTATTTTATTTTATTTTGTAAAATTATCATTACAGCTAACACACTATCATAACAGATAAGGACTAAAATCAGTAACAGATTCTGAGTATATTTGTTGTAAAATATTTAGGAGATTTACTGAGATGGGGAGATGCAGTAACTTTTTGTGAGATGCATGTGTTTTCTAACATTTCTTTGCTCTTTTCTTTGCAAAATTACAATTATAGCTAACATACTTTAAAAAAAGATAAGAACTAAAACCAACAGCAATCCCAGGGTATATTTATGAGCGAATAAATAGAAAGACCTCTTGAAGCTGCAAAGAGGCAGAACATCCTCCTCTGAGATCTCAAGGCATACTGATGATGTCTCTCCATGCCAGGTTATAAGTTGCCATAAGTCATTTATGAACCATTGAAGTGCTATGAACCTTTTTCCTGCTAAATTCATTCAAATAGTGTGGCATGTGGTTCTAATACTCATATGAGGATTCCTGTCCATCGCCCAAAATGTTATAGATACTCATATGAGGATTCCCGGCCATTAAGGGTTAAACTTATTACTTTGTAGATTACAATGTGTGAAATTTAACTTAATGTTCTGTATGGTTCATTTACAGAAATTCTGAATATCTGAATAAAGTTTTGTTCTTTGTACATTATGTTTTTAGCTTCAAAGTTATTTTCCAAATTAATTTTCCACAGCCTGACATTGTTATAGATGCACGACTTGGATGTATGTGGCACTTACGTCTTTGTCTGGAAAACTTAGTAAAAGCTGTGGAGGACAAAAGCCAGTTAGTTGACTGCTTATTACGAAGGCAACAAGGTACTGTATGCATCTGTTTCACGCAGTGTTTTGAATCATTGTCATGGAATTTAAAATAGTTACATAGTACAGTATTACTGTATGTACTGTTTTTATTTTATTTTCATTTATTTATATTACAAGAACAGGTAGATGCTTGAATGCTAAATGTAAGTTTCAGGTGTATTTCTGACATTTGTAAACTAGTGTGTTTTTATAATGAATGTTAGCCTAACAAAACTGCGGTAAATGACCATATAACCATATTCATTGGTAATGTACTTTGTTATTAGTGAATATCCAATTACAGGGTAATATAAAATGAGATGTCTCATTTGTAAGTTAATGGAACTTTCCTGACATTTCAACATTATATTACCACTCATATGATATCAGATGGTAATACAGGCAGCCCCCGACCACTCATATGATATCAGATGGTAATACAGGCAGCCCCAGTTATCGGCAGGGTTCTGTTTCTGAGAGTGTGATGATAACTGAAAATTGCCGCTAACCAAAAATTGCCGATTATCGGCGCTCTTCTGGCGATTTTTGGGGCGTATCGGCGTCGAAAAGCGCCGATTTTTGGTTATCAGCGCCTCTGTTAGGTATGTATCGGTGCCAACACCCAATTATTGGCGTCGATAAGCAGAAATCGGCGATTTTTGGCGCTGAAAATTGCCGATTTCCATCGCTAGACAAGCCCCATAAAACCGGATCGCCGTTAACCCGAGCCCGCTGTTAACTGGGGACTGCCTGTATACTGCAACTTTATCATTAACTGTTGTAATAAAGTTATGACACCAATTATTGCACTGGTAACTAATGTACCATTTAAACTATTAGTGTAATATCAATAACCAGTGCTGGAATGTATATGCTACATCCCGCTGAAGAGTCAGACTTGGTCTTATTTTAATGGTGGTGGGACATCACTATTTGGTGGAGTAATACATAGTAAGAGTAGATTTACCTAGAAACATTTTTCATTCCCCTACAACACAAAACCCCCGTGGTATTAAAGATAGCTTGGGAAATTTTCTGTAGTGCATAACTCGTTTAGTGTTTCTAAATTACTAACAAAAGAAACAAGGAACACTTAATCTAAAGTCAAGCCGTAAGTTAAACACAAGAAACCACAAATCACAGTTGTCATTTCTTAACTGAGAAGTTAGGCTAAAATTCAAATTTTCCTTTCTACTCCAAAAAGGAACATTATCTACTGTATATATAATTAAAAACCATTACTAATGATTTTCAGTAATAAAATTCCTAATTAATGAGATTTTAAAAAGCTGTTGGAACCCTTGCTATATGGTTTTGGAATTAATTATAATACTAGCAATCCCTGGTTTATGACGGGTTCTGTTTTTATGCCACGTCGTAAACCAAAAAATCGTTGAAAATCATAAAAAATCCTAAGAAAATCTTACTTTTAATGCTTTGGGTGTATTTAAAACAATGTAAACTATGTTTTTATTAAGCTTTTCATCAAAAAACCTCCAAATTTTGATTATTCTGCCATTTTGGAGCCATATTTCTTCCGTCGGATCGGTGTACGACACGTCATAACCTCGGAACATGCGTCGTAAACCGGGAAATAATTTCTGATGAATATATTTGAAAAGCATCATAACCTCGGAACGTCATAAGCTGGACCCGTTGTAAACCGAGGACTGCCTGTATATAGAAATGAATTCCCTTCTCCAGTGTTTGGCATTGCAAAGGCCAGTTCCTGCAAGGCTTCCCATTACCTGGCCTCTGAACTAGATTCTTAGACTTCTGCCATCCCCTTAATTCAATGGGTCCAATACAATTACTGTACAGTGATAAAGGTAGCTTACACTACTGGGCTGCTGTCACACAGGACCCACAGATTACTTATGCCATAGCAAATCAATGCTTTTTGCCTTTGGAAAAAGGCTCATAACTACCTGTCTTTATGGAAAAAGGCTCATAACTACCTGTCTTTAGTCAGCCCCAAAAGAATGAAGAATTTGTTTGGTTGCCGAACATGTGTGAAATATGCAACATGCTCCAGGCAGTAAATTTAAATGATGAAAGAGCTCATTTTAAGCTATCTCTATGATTTATAGGTATCAGTAGGAGTATGGAAGGAGGAGAACACATTTTTCTGGCAGAAGTCCGGTAGTGTGTGAGCAGAATCCTCGTTTGGACCAGTACTCCGAAAGCAGTGGATTCTAGGTACTCCCACTTCAATTCCTCCGATGAAAATTAAGAATCTTTCCTTGGGAGAGATGTCACTAATACCTGGTATGAGGTGGATATAGTTACTGAAATTTCCCTTCTGAATCTGGAGATCTAGGGAACAGTCTTGTACTTTACATGAGAGAGATGAGAATCTTGCTCTCCCATGCAGCAATCAGATATTGAAGGGGACCATGATAGGGTCCACCCAACCTCATCTGAAGTCTCTCTACCCTCTAGAGGGTAGTGTTTTATCCTGGACGTATATACAGCCAGGCAGTGGTGGTATGACTGCCTTGGCTCAATCAGTTCATGCAAGCTTCCCCTGACAGGAAAATTCCACTTGCTGTGCTTTAAAAATTCTGGGAGGAAATGAGCAATATCAAGGATGACCTTGCTACCGAGCATCACCATATCAGAGACGCTATCCGTTATTCCCAAGAGGAAATCGGGTCTGTCCTGGTTATGGAATTGGGTTTGATGTGTAAAAATTTCTCATCCTTTAAACTTGAGGGCAGAGGGGCTGCACAGTCTGCCCAGGCAGAGATTGGCTTTCTCACCAAAAAACTTAGGTCATGGGAACAGGGTGATAAAAAAACCCAAGCCCTAAAAGAGGTTGAATCAGTAGTCTAGATCCCTGTTGAAATTAGGAGTAATAGAGACATCCTACTTGCTCCTAGGGCTCTAACTGGTAACAAGTATACAACTAGGGTGGACTGTAAAACTTCAGATCTGAATGTAGTATGGGCACCAATATTTGCCCCTGAGAATGATACTGATAACTGTTGGTGAGACACTTGAATGTGTGTCCTTTCACCAGAGGGAAAATACCTTATCAATGAACGGAAAATTATGACTGAGGTTGAGCATATACAATTTTGGGACAGAGCGGCCTCGCCCAATACCGAATGGTGCTTGGTCCCTCCTTAGATAGGAATTCAGAAACCACCAAAGAAAATGATTATCCTGCCTGTTAATATAGCAGTGAAAACCATAGGTGCAACCTTTCTACAGTTTAATGAAAAATATAGTGCAACAACAATTTTCGAGAATACCCTCTCTGGGAGACACCATCCTTCTGTTCCTTCACTTTTAAAGCAGTCGATCATGTGAAGATAGAATTTCAGGATTTCGTATTGACTGGGAAAAATTATTCTTGGTAGAAGTAAAGCAATTTGTCTCCGCCATCCCATTATCAGATAGTATTATAAAGGAATGGGCAAAACTTGCCCTTTCTTATGAGAGGAAAAAGCTCCAAGTGGACATAGCTACCCAGCAATTTGGGATCCCTCTGAGAAAAATCTCAGGACAGCCATGTCTGAATGTTATGCTAGGCTCCACCTTCTCAATATTATAACTTGCACTACTATGCTGGAAGTAGCTATTAAAGAGTTTCCAGAGTCTTTGAGAACAAAGTTCGCTGCAGTAACCAAAACACTTGTGCAGGCCCTATAAGAAGCACTCTGTGACTTTCTGAGTGTCACATCAAGGCTTAAAGGAAGCATTTGTGGGCGCCAACATTTCACTCCCCCAGTTTAACCTCCCTATTACTTGCCTTTTTAGGACTCATGATTATTATCCTTTATATGTTTTTTATATTATTAAATTTTGTATTTCCTTTTTTCTGTTTATTCTTCCCCCTTTTGTCAGGAACTGTTTGAAGAGTCTGTTGTTGCACATCTCATTAAACAAGCCCAACAACAGAATTGCACAATATATGCTGTTCTTTGAAAAGGGAAACAATACTCTTGAGTTTCCTCTTCCTAAGCCCAAGAAAGTTCTGTATGAATCAGAGCCATACAAGCCTCTAGTCACTACTAAAGGATCCCTCCAACAACATAAGAAAGGACAACAATAGGAGCAGCACCCCTTTTGAAACGGAAAATACGCTCCTTCTGGGGATAAGGTAAATCAACTCTTGGACTGCATATTAAAGGCAAGGGAAGAGGTGGAGCTCAATAGGACTTGCATGGTTGGGGTTGTCTTCTACAGTATCACATGCAGTGGAAGTCCTCCTCTCGGGGCGACAGTAAAATTTTCAAAGGGCATAGGGTAGAGATGGTTGCACCCTTCCCCTCCTTTAAAAGTAGTTTTTCCAAAAATCTGGCCCATCTTAAATATGGGCCATAGAGAAGAATGGATTATATGCCACCACTCTTCAGCATCCCCAAGAAAGATTCCACCGAATGAAAGGTGATCCTCGACTCATAGAATTTGAACAAGCAGGTTGTTTTTGTGAGCTTTTCTATATGCTGTACATATTTACTTTATGGTAGCTCAGGAAACAAGGAATTTAACTGTTGGCCTACCTAGATGATTCTGAGGAACCAACAGATAAGAGTGCTGATGAAACCTTAGAGTGGTAGTCGACAGACTCCAGCCAAAAGGTTTCCTAATAAACAGGAACAAGTCCATCAGACATTTTCTGAGGAAAAGACTTTGTTGGGATACTCTTCACAGCAGGCTGTCTCTTCCAAACAGCACTCAAACCAGTACTGTATTAGGAAGGACCTGAGAAGATTCCTTGCACAGGACAACTTTTCCAGATGACAGTTGGAAAGAAGTCTGGGCCTGGTGCAGTTTGCATCTGTGATATATCTATTCCTGAGGTTGTGACTGTAGGATGTAAACAATGTCTGGCTTTCACATGTCAAGAAAAGGCTTTGCAATTGCCGTCATCTAATATTGGGAAGATAATCTGTCTCTAGACCTGGAAAGGGTCTCTGGCAAGTAGCTTGACCTGACTCCACCATCTGTAATAGTGATAACACATGCAGCTGCCTCCTTGACAGGTTAGGAAGGCCATTAGGAGGATTGTCAGGTAGCAGGAAGGTTGTCACCTGTTCTGAGTGTGTGTCATATCAGTTCCTGGAGCTGTTGATTGTCTTTCCACCTAAGAAAATTGAAACCTCCAAAAGCAACCCACATTTTGTTGGTCTTATACAATATCACTGCAATGTCTTGCATCAAGAAGTTGGGCTTATGCTCAGCCCTCTCAAGTCAGTAATTGCCTACCCACTTCCAAATCCGGAAGTGGATTGTTTGCCACATGCAAGAACCATCAACTGTCTCTGAACCAGGACATTCAGGCAATATCAAGAGATACATTCCTACAAGACTGGGACGAATGGAGGGTAATACCTTTTCCTCCATTGTCCTACATTCAAAAACTTTGAACATTCTACCAGCTTTCAACGGAACCTCTTACCTAGTGGCTTCGAATTAGCCAAACAGTCATTGGTTCCTTATTTCTTCAGAAATGGGCGAGGAAATAGGTTCTATTACCATCTGCTGTTCTATCCAAAAGAGGAGGAGGGGAAGTCGTCTATGCATCCTCCTTTCTGAGTTGTGGCCTTCATGTGTGGATTTTTTAAATTTAACTTACCATGAAAATTATTTACCTAACATTGCTAGGTACCTAGTGCAAAAACTATGGACTTCATCTATCCGGCATACCAGTCTGTAATGAAAATGTGGTTAGATTACCTCCACACCAAAAGCCCAGTTGAAATCTGTTGAAACAGTTTTACATTTCATTATATATCTCTGCAGCAAAAGACTAAGCCTGAATAGTGCCAGTGCCCAATCAGATGACAGTCTACAGCAAAAGACTAAGCCTGAACACCTTGCTATTGCAACAGTCATTTCATACAAGGCAGGATTTTCAGAAGCCTTGCTTTATGGTTTTGGAATTGGTTATAATATAGAAATTAATTCCCTTCTCCAGTCTTTTGCAGTGCAAAGGCCAGCACCCATTCCCTGGCCCTTGAATAAGGTTTGTAGACTCCTGTCATCACCTCAGTTCAGTGGTCCCAAGACAGCTACAACTCATATGCTCCAAAAGGCAGTCTTTTGACTGCTTTGGCATCAGGAGATCGGGTTATTGTACTTGGCTTTCTTAGGCACGGATATTTTTTCATCACTCATACACCTAGTTTTCATTAATTGGTGTCTCCTGGCCTATCATTCCTGGCCAAGAATGAGGACCTTTTAAAGGAAAAATCCATTTTTGGAAAGGTAACTCAGTATTTCTGATAAAATGTTATGCTTGGCTTAAGCACTCAAGGTTTACCTACATGTTATGGCAAACATAACATGTTTGCCATAACATGTTATTCATAACATGTTCTGCAATTCACTTCATGGGGTCTCTCAATACAATAGCAGACTCTCTGTCAAGGAATGAAACAGCCTCCACTGACAAACACTCCTTTCAATTAATGGCCAACATGCTTCCACATCTGGAAGTGGACCTGTTTGCCACTTCTGAGAACCATCAACTTCCAGTTTGTCTCTGAAGCTGGACAATTAGCCAACAGCAAGAGATGCATTCCTACAAGATTGAAACAAATGGAGGATGATATACCTCTTGCCTCCATTGTCCCAATACTGGTTCCTATGGCTTGAACAACGAGCGAAGAAATCGATTTATTGCCATCTGCTGTTCTAACCCAGACAGTAGGAGGGGAAGTTGTCTACACACCCTCCTATCTGACCCGTGACCTTCATGTGTGGATTTTTTAAAATCTAGCCTCCCATGAAGATTACTGACTCAACATTGCTAAGTACTTAGTGCAAAAAACTAGACTTCATCCATCCAACATTACCGGTCTGTAAGGAAAGTGTGATTAGATTACCTCTATGCTGAGAGCCCAGTTGAAATCTATGTTAAACAGTTCTACATTTTATTATATATCTTTTTGAGGACAAGTTCCTTGCTATTAGAACAATCATGGCATACATGGCAGCATTGTCAGAACTCTTGCCGTATTGTTTTGGAATTGACTCTAATATAGAAATTGTTACTTCCTTTCTCCAATCTTTAGCATTGCAAAGACTGGCTTCTGCAAGGCTTCCTATTACCTGGTCCCTGAAAAAGGTTCTTATACGCCTGTCATCCCCTCAGTTCAGTAGGTTCAATACAACTACTACTCATATGCTCCAAAAGGTGGTCTTCTTGACTGCTTTGGCATCAGAAGCTCAGATTAGAGAACTGTGTCCTCTTAGATGGGGATGTTACATCACTCAAACATCTAGCCAACCATTTATTATTGTCTCCTGGACCATCATTCCTGGCTAAGGATGAGAACCCTTTAAAGAGAAAATCCCCTATTCTGGAGAAGGGGAGTCAGTATTTTGGAGAAACTATGCCAAGTTGTTCAAGCACTCAAGGTTTACCTAAATGTCATGGCGAACATTCCAGGTGGTCTGCTTTTCCTACACCCTAGCACAAGTAACCACTCACTCTACATGGGCTGAGAATTGTTTTAGTGTTCCTCATCAAAAAGGCAGGCCCTCACTCCTTTCGTAAGTCGCATGACCTCCGGAAGGTATGTACATCATTGGCTTTCTTCAGAAATGTTTCTTTCAAAGAAGTCTCAGAGTATACAGAGTGATCATCGGAGGCAGTATTTCTGAAACATTATTGCCATGAGCCTGAACAAATTCAACTATATTGTGTATCAGTAGGTGGTATGGTAAGTCCTGGCTCCATAGACACTTCGGCAGAAAACCAGGGGCCTACTTGATGTAGTAGTCATGCTGAGACGTTGCCAGGGAAGGCATAAACTTCCTGCGGCTGGACCCAGCATATCTGGGCAAGTCACTTTAGAACTACAAGTCTAATGTTCATATAGGTTAGTGTGTTACTTCCTGTTCTTGTTGGTAAACCCTAATGGGTATCTGGAATAGAGAATATGGTTGATAACTTGTGACTTCACCTTGGACCAAAATTTTATCTGGGTTGCTGGGATTGATTTATTAGGAGCTAAGCCATTTCATCATCTGTCAATTTTTTTTGTATGCTCCTTTGAGGAAAAACAGCAGCTACGCTATCAAAATTCAGGTTTTGACATGGGAAAAACCTATTTTGGTAGTCACTATGAGTCCTCAAACCCAATCACTTTCCCTGAAGAAAAGGCATTGGACTGAGGTGAACACTTATTTTGCATAAACCTGGCATAAATACTGGGGAAAATGCCCAACATACTCACTGTTGCCACTTTGGTGTGTGAAGGATAAAGGAAGAACCAAGGCAGTCATTGTAGACAGAGATAAAGCTCTCTTGTCTTGAGTCCTTTATATTCTATCATTGTGTCAACAAGCACTAATCTGGCCAAGCCAAACCAGAAGAGAATACTCTGAGACTGGTTGGTCTGTCTTATGGAGCCCTGGGGTGACCATGAGAGTAACTCCTTTGAGAATGCCTCATATATTTATAACAATGATAAAATCAGTGCAGCCTGTTTTAGGTCATTTGTACTTCCTTCACTGGAACACTGTTCTCTGGTGTGGATGTCTGCTTCTGCCAGAGATGTCTCTCTTTTAGGTAGAGTTGTTCATGGTGGTAGGTTTCTGTTTCCTAATAGTAGCAGTTATGACTTGGACCATCGACAGATGATCTTTTGTGTCACCTTTTCATAAGTTGTATTTCAACAGAGATCTTTCACATTCACAATTGATCCCTGATCTCCTTTATCTGCTGAGAGCAACCAGATTCGCTGGACAGCAGCAACAATATGCAGTAAATGTGTCTCATTGTCAAACTTATCAGTTTCAGAGGTCCTTTACTCCTCACACTGTTGGACTGTGGAACAGCCTCCCAGAGGATGCCGTGCAATTGGAACTAAAGAAGTTCAAGTGAAAATGCAATGCATACTACCCTAATATTATTTCTCTTGTATTTAATACATTTTTACAGTATCTATTTATCTATTTATTGATTTATTTGTTTTCTTTTTTTAATAAGTGGTATCTCTTCCTTCGGTATTTCCCTTTACTTTCTTTTGCTTCTTCCTAATGTACATCATATTCTGTGGAGTATGGTTTTGTTCCATATGAATAGGTTTCATCTACTAAATAATAATAATAATAATACTAATAATTAATATAATAATAATAATAATAATAATAATAATAATAATAATAATACTGGTTTTGTTAAACAAAATGGCAGTTTCAACAGCATTTATTTTATATAGTAAACGCTCAATTCGTCTTATTAACCCTTAAACGCCGAGCCTCTATTTACAAAAGTGTCTGCCGTATGCCGGCGGCGTTATGGAGTTAGTGCCAAAGCGGAAAAAAAGTTTTTTTCAAAAAATCACAGCACGCTTAGTTTTTAAGATTAAGAGTTCATTTTTGGCTCCTTTTTTTGTCATTGGCTGAAGTTTAGTATGCAACCATCAGAAATGAAAAAAAATATTATCATATATAAATATTGAAATATATGACAGCATGAAAAAAAATGTCATATATAATTGTATACAAATCACGCTGTGAGCAAAACGATTAAAGCTAATGAGTTTTTTTTCTTTGTATTGTACATTAAATTGCAATGATCTTGGTATATAACAAATTGTAAAACGATCAAAGCAACACAGTGAAAATATTATCACAAAATGATGCATGAATTGTAACGCGTGCGGACGTGAAAAAGTTTTTTCAAAAATCCACTATAAATCGAAATTTTGTGCTAGAGACTTCCCGTTTGTTGCAAAATGAAGGTAATTGATTGAATATTACTAGATTGTAAGTTTTTTAGCTTACAATTGCAGTTTTCGACCATTTCGGTTGAGTTAAAGTTGACCGAAGGTCGAATTTTTTCTATTTATTGTGATTTATATGAAAATATTTCAAAACTGATAAAAGCTACAACCATGATTTATTTTTTGTTGTATTCTACATGAAATTGCACACATTTTCATATATAAAACTTTATGTAACGACTAATATAAAACGGTGCAAACATTATGACAAAGTGACGAAAGAATTTCTGAGATGTTCGGCCGAGTTACCGCGCGGACGTAAGGAAAGAGTTTTTTTCAAAAATTCACCATAAATTGAAATATTGTGCTAGAGACTTCCAATTTGTTGCAAAATTAAGGTAAATGATTGAATATTACTAGAATGTAAGAGTTTTAGCTTATAATTGCGTTTTTCGACCATTTCAGTCGAGTCAAAGTTGACCGAAGGTTGAAATTTTGGCACTTATCGTGATTTATATGAAAATATTTCAAAACTTATAAAAGCTACAACCAGGGGTTGTTTTTTGTTGTATTCTACATGAAATTGCACACATCTTCATATATAAAACTTTTTGTAACGGCTAATATAAAACGGTGCAAAAAGTACGACATAATGACGAAAGAATTTCTGAGATGTGTCCCTGATGCTCTGTAGTGCGAGAAGAAAGAAATTCGCACATGCCCAGGAGGGAACTATCTTTAATCACCGGAAGACTGCCCACAACCAGAGGATCCACTGCAGCGAAATTGTTGGACATTTCGAGATTATTGACAACGCCCCCGACCTTCGTCGTCTTCGCATCCTAGAGGCGCTCCACATAGGGAAGGAAAAACCGAGCCTTAATGTAACTCAGGAGACCTTCCTTCTCCCTACAGCGGTCAGGAAAGCCGAGGACACCCAGGCAAGACCCGCATCCCAACCTACGCCCCTCGAGGACGACCTCCAGAGCACCGAGGGTGATCGCCTAGTGAGATCTCACCCCGAGGATGACCTGCAAGATTGCCCCTCGCACCCACCTACAAACCAAAGAAGCCTCAACGTCGAGGACGACTTTAACCCTCGCCCCGAGGATGCCCTTCCAACACCTGAGGGAGGCAGAGGCGCCACCCTTCACCTTGTGAACAGTCGGTTAACCCGCCTTCCTCGAGAAATCGCACCATCGCTGATCAGCAGTAGGCTTCGATTGAGGAGAAGACAGCCAATCAGGAGCCGCCCTTCCAATGACATCATGGCTGGATAGGCCAATGAAAAATGAAGCGACCAAGTCCACAATCCAACAAACACGGATAAAAGACGAAAAATCCACACATTACAGCCATTGCATCCTGCGATCCTGTCCTGAATGATGCCCTAATGAGGAGGGCGAAACTAGTCGACATTCAACGAGAACTACCTCCTACACATCATTAAACCACCAGATATGATGGTCAATTGCTTGCAACCATTCCAGCGCAAGAGAAGCAATTAATAAGACGAACTGAGCATTTACTATATAAAATAAATGCTTTTGAAACTGCCATTTTGTTTAACAAAACCTGTATTAAAGAAGGTCTTTTTCCTGATTTTACAAATAATAATAATAATAATACAACAACAACAACAACAACAATAATAATAATAAAAATATCATTGTGCCAACAAACACTTTTCTGGCTGAGACCAACTAGAAGAGAATTCTTTGAGATTGGTTGGTCTTATGGAGCCCTGGGGAGGGATGATGAGAGTAACTCCTTTGAGGACGAACAATGGCTGCGCTATCAGAAAGTGCCATGTGAACCATTCAAGAGGTTTTCCACCTAGAAACCGTTCAGGATGGTCCCTAGAAGTAAAAAGTTACCACCAACCTTTTACAAGACCAGCACCTTTTTCACCAAAATTGACCGTGTGAAAGTAATTCTGGAATAGACACAAACTGATTTGAGAAAATGCCCTCCAGGTGATGAAAAATCTGTAGTGCTAGCAGTTGTTGATGTTATGCACATGGTTAGGAAATGGTCCTTTCCTCCAAGTGAGATCTTTAGCAGTCTTTGCTTGGATACTCCAGTAGGCACAGGACGTGTACATTTCATTTTAAGAAACTGAGTAAACCACTCTCCAATGGGTGACAATGCTACACGGCCTCAGGAAAATATTGGTAACACCACTTGCACTCATTAACAGATTGAGAAAGGGTTTTGGGGAGTGGGGGCAGGCCTTGAGAAGTTTCCAAGTTTGGGGGTGAGTTGGGTGGCTGGGCCCCATGGGAGAGGAGGGGCAATAAGGCTTTGTAGAGGAAATCACTCAGAGAAGGGGTTTTTTTTTGGAAGGTGGGTGGAGCTGAGGAGCTGTTTCCTGTCTGGGAGAGGGTGAAGAGGGCTAGAGCATTTTGTTTCGTGTTTTTATGCTTATGATATTTTAATTTATATTTTACATTCTCCTCAGTTATATTTTAAATGTATTTTCTCATTTTTTATTTTTACAATCCAAAAGATAAACGCAATCGTGTATAGGGTACGTATGTATGCACGCACTCATTCAGTGGCGTTGGTGAACTTGCTAGTGCTTGTTTTGTTTTGTTTTGTTACGCTTATGATTTTGTAATTTATATTTTATGCTATTCTCATTTATATTTTTACTGTATTTTCTCATTTTTCATTTTCACAACCCAAAGATAAATGCAGTTGTGTGCATAGGGTGCTTATGTATGCGCACACTCATTTGGTAGGATTGGTGAAATTGTTAGAGGTTGTTTTGTTTCATGTTACACTTATGATTTTTTTTATTTATATTTATGCTATTCTCATTTATGTTTTAACTATATTTTCTCATTTTTCATTTCTACAATCCCTAGTGAACTGATATGATATGTGTGATAATCATACTTAGAGTCAACTACACTTGTAATGAAATACAACACAGTAAATCAAGCAAAGCAAAATAAAAGGCAAACATGATACTGCGCTAAGAAACACACACACACACACGAGTGTGTACACTATGTAGAGACGGTAATGTCATCATTGATGAAATAACTATTGTAGATGTAAACAAACACAGACACACAAAGCTTCCTTGGTATTATGAGGTGAAATGAAAAATCATTCATTCCAATAAAACAGATAATGATCAACTACTTGCTCTGGACAGTTGTCATTGAGAAATTTCATATGACTAAAGATGTAAATACAGTGTTTTACGCAAACAGTTTCCATGATAGTCTTTACTTACCAGACAAATTTCATTTTCAGTAGATTGTACAGGTAGTCCCTGGGTTATGGTGGGGGTTCCGTTCCAGCAGCACGCCATAGGTCAGAAAACGCTGTAACTCAGAACATCAGCGCCTACAGCGCTGTAATCTGATTTTTTGATGAATATATTTGAAAAAGCGCCGTAATTACGGATCGCTGTAAGTTGGAGCCGCCATAACCCGGGGACTACCTGTACTAGGCTAGGCTTTCAAACAAGATTACCAAACTTATGGATTATGTAACAATTCATAACCATCTCTATAATTAACAACCACTTACCAAAGAACTGGCATAAACAACATTGAGTATGACATAAACAAACAAATTGGCAAACAGCCGTTTTGTGATTTCAAGGGATTTTACTTTAACATAAAGTATTGTAGTTTACCTTTGAATACCTGTTAATATCCCTCCTGACTTATGCAAATGGATACTGTAACACCTAGCTTAGGTCAATAGTTCGTTCGTACACATTTTGTGTCTCGAGTATTTTAATGGCCACAAAACCATGGTGGGCTGTGGGTAAACACAGGTAGGCTACATACCTACTGAACTGTGTCATTTATGAGAGAGAAAAAGGAGTTAAATTTTTTTTGTATAAGTGACTTAGTAAGTAATTACATAGCTATAAGCATCCTACCATGGCATTCTAAAAATTAAAATTTCGTGGTGGTGCTACCATCGCTTGTGTAGATGACAAGGTCCTGCCCACATTCGGGACTGACAGGTACAACTCAGCAAAGAGCTTCAATTTGTTTTCTGCCGGCTCCCGATCAACATCGGTGGTTTTGTGCGGTCTTTTCATCGTTTTTTGAGACTTGTTCCAGTCTCTGGTGAAGTATTCAGATTTTGTGTTTTGGTATTGTGCTGAAGGTTTTGTTATTAGTTATACTGTTAGCTTTGGTTAACTGTATAGTAATTATTTAGGATGTCAGACTGTAGTTCTTCTAGTGTTTGGTATTGCTCCTAAGGATGTAAGATTAGGTTAGCAAAGATCGCTAATGACTCTCACACTAAGTGTGTTAATGTAGGGGGCAGGAGTGTAATAAAGAACTTACTTGTTCTGAATGCCAGTATTAGGATAATCAAAAGTTGAAAATGTTGAAATCTCACTTAGTTAAGTTAGATGGATAGAATGAGGAAGGTGGCCCTTAGAGCCAAAAATAGGGCTAGTTTTGAACCTGTTCTTCTTCTGCGGTAGAAGATATTGCTCGCTCTTCTCAAATCCCTGCTATGTCGTCCATCCTTAGCCCTCCTGCTTCTATGCCTCATACTCCTTTACCAGGTTCCCATGCTTCCAATCTTGACGCCATTGCCAGCCTCAAATCTAAGTTTGACCAGAAATTTGAGTTCTTAGCCAACACGTTATGGAGTTGGGTGTCTTTTAAAGCTTTTGTAGAGAAAGCTTCCAGTGTTCCCAGTCAGTGCAATTGCAGTGCGAGGTGACAGGGTTGTGCATGTTGAGGAGATGGTTGCCCATCCCACCAGCACTCTTAGACGAAAGTCCGTGTCCCTCTCCCCTGCACCGGGGAGAAGACATACTGGAGGTCCAAGGGAGGCTGGTGGGGTTTGCTCACAGGTAGTCGCCTCCTCTGCCAAGACTTTTACCTGTTCCCAGGCGTTGGCAGGGCGCCACTGGAAAGGAGTCTCGGTTAGTGCAGTGTGTCTGTCATCAGACTCGGATGGCTCTTGTGTTGACAAGAAGTGCCAGCTACGCCGATTTGCTGCCTCTCAGCCTCTGAAGAGGCATTCAACTATAGCAGATAGTTCTCCACCTCCTCCAACCCGCTTGGTGCCAACTTTGGTCCGCTCGGCTCCAGCTGTTGAGCGCCTCATCAGCAGCTTGAGGATCTTATGGGTTTTCTGAGGAAGAAATCTTCAACTTCCAAGAGTAAGGACACTTCTCTGTTGCTGATTTCGTCCGAGGAAGAAGAAGCTGAGCAAGACACCACCCCTTATTCGGTTTATTCCAGTTTGCTGAAGTTCTTTTTAGCAAACTTTCCAGACTTCTTGGAGCCTGCTTCTCTGGATTCGTCCTCCTCGAAGAAAGTCCTTCGATGGGTGGATGAATGCTTAGCCACAAAGAGGGAGCAAGGTAAAGCTACCTTTGCCTTCCCTCCTTCGAAGCTTTCAAAGAAGTACCACTTTTATGCCACCGGAGATGCTTCTTTTTTGGGAGTTTCTGCTACCTCCATGGGGACTTCTCCGGTTTGGCTGACGTGATGTGTCATGCTGCGTTCTCCTCAGCTAAGATCATGTTTTTCTCCCCCAGTCTTGACCACCTCATCAGGAATCTTTTTTAAGGTTTTAGAGATATTCAGTTTTCTTGAGTGGACTGTGGGAGCTTTGGCGAGAAAGATTGAAGACTGCGTGGGCCATGGGCCTAGCAGAAGATTTCACTGCCGACTGGTTGGGTGTACATGCTGTGCCGACGAAGCAGTCAGGGATGGTTCCACTGAGCTCGCCTCCCTTTTCATAATGGGGATTTTAAAGAAATGAGAGCTGTGGTGCTCTCTTTGCCATGAAGGGAGTAACCACAACTCTTGTTCTCTCCCTTAGACAAGACCCATTTCTTCCCTCAGGACGAGGTCAAGGAAGTGTCTGCGCTGCAGAAGAAATCTACAATATACCTTTTGGCCCAGTCCGCCAAACGCCCGAAGGAAACTCCTTTTGTTGTTTCCAAGTCTTTCTTGCCCTTGCAGTCTCAGCCTTTTTGTGGAGGGAGGTCGAGACCCCAGTTTAGACCTCGAACCAACCTTCGTCACCCATCGAGGTCCACCAAGAAATCGGCCTTCAAGCCCGCCGCCAAGAAGTGAGGATTTTGTCCTTCATGCCCCTGTTGGAGCTAAGCTACATCTCTTCTGGGAGGAATGGTGCCGCAGAGGGGCGGAACCTTGGGTTGTCCAAGTACATGTACTGAAGAGAGGCTACTCCATTCCTTTCAGAGAGAGACCTCCTTTGTCCAAGTTGCTGATCACCTTGATGGCTTACTTGGCAGGGTCCAAGAAGTTTTTGGCTCTTTTTTAAGAGGTCGAGTCCCTTATTAAAAAAGGGGCAGTAGAGGAGGTAATGGACAAAATGTCAGAGGGTTTCTACAACTGACTCTTCATAGTCCCCAAGTCATCGAGGGGCTGGAGACCCATTCTGGACGTCAGTGTCCTGAACTTGTTCGTGGTGAAAACGAAGTTTCACATGGAGACGAACCACTCAGTCATGTCCTCTCTCCATCAGGGCAACTGGATGGTCACCCTGGGCATTCAGGACGCATATATCCACGTTCCAATCCACCCAGGCTCCAGAAAATTTCTGAGGTTCGTCTTTTGGGGTAAAGTTCTCCAATTTCAGGCCCTTTGCTTTGGTCTGTCCATGGCCCCACAGGTCTTCACTCGAATCCTCGCTCCTCTTGCCTAATGGCTTCATCTTCTCGGGATCAACGTATCCCCCATTTGGACTATTGGTTTCTCCACTCCAACCCTCAAAAGTCACAGATGACCCCAACACAGAGGATTCCCTATTTGGGGATGATCCTGGATTCTCTAGCTTTTCGGGTTTTTCGCTCCCCAAAAAGGACCAAGTCTTGTCTTCAGACTGTTCGAGAGTTTCTTTCCCTCTCAGCTTGCTCAGCAGTCCAGTGGATGCGTCTCCTGGGCATGTTGGCCTCAGTGGAACAGTTTGTGAAGTTGGGGAGACTTCACATGAGGCCCCTGGAGTTTTATCTGAAGGCTCCTTCATCTTCCCAATCCTGTCGGAGATCAAGGAGGATCTTCGATGGTGGTTGTCAGAAGAACGACTTTAGGTAGGGATTTCTCTTCTGCCTCTGAGCCCCAGCCTAGAATTTTATTCTGATGCCTCTGATCTAGGTTGGGGATCCCTGCTAGGGAGTTGAAGGGTCTCAGGAACATAGACAATGGAGCAGGAGCCTTGCACATAAACGTCAAAGAGCTGAATGCTATTCACCTGGGCCTTCAGTCCTTCTCTCCGCTAGTAACAGGCAAGACTGTAGCAGCAGACACAGGCAACACCACAGCTTTGTCCTATGTCTGCAAGCAGGGAGGCACTCACTCCTTCACTCTTGGAGAGACTGCAAAAGACCTTCCTCTCTGGGCTGAGCAGAACCAGGTCATGATCATTCCTCACTTCATCCAGGGGAGACTGAACATCTTGGCAGATGAATTAAACTGTTGCCATCAAGTCCTGCTGACGGAGTGGACCTTAGACCCCCTAGTCTGTCTTGATCTATGGAAGCTGTGGGGCAAACCTTCCATACCTCTTCTGACGTCGAGGAACCACCGTTTTCCTCTCTTTTGCTCCCCATTGATTTTGCATAATACATCAACCAATACAGGGCCATCAACTTGTGGTAACAGTGCCACACAGAAAAACCACACACCATAAATACTATAGTGTTTTTATATTAAACCCTTATATTAATATTATTGCTCATAATACAGGCACAGTACTCCAATGAAGGTGAAAATCACAGCAGGGCCAGATACTGAATTGTGAAACTGGAGTGTCAGTGTAGGTGTAGCTCCACTTTGGTTACTTAGTGATGGGCTTGGTGTGGAATTTGGGTGTAAACTCCATATAACAAAAGAAAAATTGTTTATTATTATTTCTTCAAAATTTCTCTTGTCAAAATTGGGATGTCTTCAAAATTGGTAAATATGGTACTGTATATATTTGTCAGTTTCTAGCAGTTCTTTATACAGTGTACAGGATGTAAGGCATGGAATAAGTATGGATAAAGTAAATGTTGCATTTAAATTGTTACAGTTTTTACTTTTTCATAGTCATTTAATTTTAGCTAACAGACTCTAGTGTTACTGACCACAGTTGCTGTGACTCCAGTTTAAAGACATCAGTAAATCATCGTTGTTGTTGGGTTGTACATTACTGTACAGTACACTCATATGGTACTGTAGTTTTGTTAGCCATAAAATTATGAATATTGTAGTATGTGCATGATGAAAATTATGTGCACTCTTTATTGAGTCATAATTGGTTTTATAATAATTGTAACAGCCTTTTGTTTCCCATATACATGGGTTTTTTTTCTACTCAGCTGAAAAATATCAATTATGGTTTATGACATTTGAAAACTTTTTTTCAGTAAACATGTTTGTTCTTTTCAGCTAAGTCTCTGGTATTATCAGTGGTACGACAAGTTGTGAAGTCAAGACAGTTGGTGTCATTAGGTCAGATATTTGATAAAATTAATGCATCATATCGAAACCATTTGAATAGCATAATTCAGTCACAGGTAAGATTTGTTTCAAGATTCACTTTTTTAACACTGATAATGTTTTTATTTCTGGATTACCAGTACATACGATATAAATGTAAAATACTTCTTTAAATAATCAGAAGAATGTGCAAAACTGGTCTGAATCTGTTATTTGCAGTACTGTACAGTACTAATTTTGCATGCCTGAGCAAATGAAAACTTTCATGTATTACTCAGTATTGGAGAGTTTTATATCTTTTGTTTATGAAGTGTCTGAAAGCTTCAGCAACTTACTTATACAAAACCTAGTTCAAGTTTTTGTTAGTTACTCCTTTGATATGCTTTCACTTTCTTTCAGATGGGGGAGTCTGTTAATTCTCCTGCTGTGACCAGTAATCCACCCGAGGCCCAAGGTGTGGTGATTGAGCAAGCTGAAATGTACAGTGTTGTACTTGCTCCATTGATGGAAGAAGCAGAACAAGAAGAAAACAAAACTATACAAACTGATGAAGGTTGGAAGAATATAGTTATTACTATTTTTGTATTTTTGTGTAACCAAGTAGCATTGAATTTCAGATGGCACAGGAATTTGATTATACAGTATATTGGTGCACCATAAAGAAAATTAGTAAGAGCAATGCTGTTTCCCTAAAGTGTCCTGGATTCAAGACTTTGACATGTGAGCTCCATCTCATTCTTACCTGTACTAATAGTCATGGTCCCAACAGATGGGCTATGCTTGCACTTTTGCAGTCTATGTCAGTGCTACTTCTCTAGCTTGTGCCCTACACCTGTACCCTCTGTCTGTCACCTTTTCACTTTTCTTGTTGAGCAGTGCCGTTGAGCACAGCGGGGCTCCATGGCGAATAATTGCTTGTAGTGTCATCAATGCTGAGTGTCCAGGAGGAGCTGCTTGGAGCCGAGCAGGGACGAGATGGAACTGCTTGGAGCTGAGCAGGGACGAGGTGGAACTGCTTGTAGCTGAACGGGGACAGGAGGAGCAGCTTGGAGCTGCGGTCTTGGGGTTGTCAGGGATGACAACTTTTATGGCAGCTGACTGCTTGAAGCTCTTGCCTATCTGTTCTGACTTTGGAAAGCAACTTCAGAGGTGGGCCTATGGGAATTCCTGCATGCCATTGGGCACTGGCACTTCCATAGGGTGTGTAGGCCTATAGGAGGTGATGGCATTTGGCTGGTTGGGGCCACCTAAGCCTGCTCCTTGTTGGTGGTACTTGTTTTTGAAGCTTCCCTCAGAAAGAAGCGGAAGGGGGTTTGTTCCAATGCGACGACTGACGAACTCCAGATGCTCCCGTTTTCTAGTTACTATGTAATTCTGAAAGTTTGTCTCCACATGGTTAATTATTTTAAAAGTAAAGGGACATAAGGCTGGGGGTACTTGGTGAGCAAGTTGGGTTTTATTCATAATGGGAGTATAGCTCCACCTACTGTTGACCTGGTAAAGAGCGTCATCTATAGCTTTCAATGCTGTATTCCCACAAAAGAGAAATGTTTCCTTTTGAAGTTTCTCCAAGTCTGGCAAAGGTGGTATCAGGCACCATTTTGTATTAGGGAATTCTACCCTGTCTCTAAACTCCACATGCATAACTTCAGTCATGGTTTTTCGCTCATTAATTAGATACTTACCATCAGGAGAGAAAATACACATTGAAGTGTCTCACCAAGGATTATCAGTATCATTAGGGGAGAATATTGGAACCCCTGTTATGTTGTGACCTGAAGCTTTGTGGTCTGAACTGGCCGTTTTGTTGGTTCCAGTTGGAATTCTAACCTTGGACCTTATTTGGTCAGAGTTTGTTTCCACTCTCCTTTTTGGTTGCAGGATGCAGTACTTTTACACTTTGGAGTGTACATCACTGACTTGATTTCTTTAATGCCCTATTCGAATCATGCAATATGTCCATTATATATTACTGTTCTGTGGCAAGGGCATCTTTGATATCACTCATAATTTCCTTACGGAACTGATCAAATGCTCTAAACTGTGTATCCCTTTTGGGGGAGCTTAGGTAATCTGACAGAGCATCCACAGCTGAACTGTGACTGCCAGTTACCCAGGGGGCAGAGGTCCTTGGTGAGTTACTATACCCCTCCAAAAAGTAGTAATTTCAATTGGGGTTAGGTGAATCCTTGTATCCCTTTTTGGGGAAGGTTCCTGATCAGCTTCTGAAAACTGCATGGGGGATTGAATTCCTTCAGGAAAGTTTCTCCCAGGGTTAGCTGAAGGTTGTGTCCCTGATCCTTCTGGGTTCAGCAAGGTCATTTTGGTAGCAATATCAACTTCATTTGTGAGAAAATCACCTCCAAGAGGAACTTCCTCTATTTGCTCTGCAGAGGTAACCTGGGAGGTATTGGGGAGCTGAACCCTAGGACCCATCATGACAGCTTAAAATGAGCTGTTTCGTCCTTAAAACTTGCTGCCAAGAGCACACTGCACATTTCACACATAACTCTCAACCAAGCAAATTTTGTCTTGGTTTTTACAAAGACTATGCTGATGCCATGTGGTATGGGCCGTACCCACTGGCAAAAAGCAAACTGAGCAATTTGCTATGGAACACATGAGCTGAGGGTCCTGCATAAAGGTGGCCCTGTAGTGAAAAAACCAGTTGTTATTAGAAACTAATTAGTATAAGTTGTTTTTAATAAGGGACACCTTTGTAAAACCCTGTATCGTTAGCATATTACATCTTACAGGTTAATTAGATTACTAGTGTGTAAATGTAATACCTTTTATAAAGTACGTTAACTTAAACCTTTTGAGGTTTAGGTTAATTTTGACACTGTATATGGCTGTATTACTTAAAATTTTAGTCCTTTTGCAGTGGCTCTGTGAAATTATTTTAATTCTAAATTGTTGTGCCATTCAGACTAATCTTCTATGAACTATTTTGTTTAACTAACCCAAGCTACTGTTTTATATGGCTTAGGTTAAACCTTCAAGTGTAATCTACGTTAATCTAAGCATAGAAGATTTCTTAGAGGGTTCTCACTTAAACTATTCTAAGCTGCCTCTTTTTTAGGTTTTATTTAAAACCTAAGGATATAAGCTATACAAAAATTAATCCTCTCATAATCTGGTTTTTTGTTTTATGTAGCGGAGGCTACCCTTTTGTCTGATACTCAGCCATGCTGTTTCTAAATTAACAGTAGGATATTCCCTTGAAAATGGATTTCTACTTAATCTTGTTGGGCTATCGCCTCTTCTAGGTTTATATCACGTGTAAGGGTATAGGCTACATAAGACCTTACCAGTGTTATTGATCCTAGAATACTGTTCTTATGTACTCTAGGCTTATTTGTTCTTTCTTAGCCTAGTATAGGGTATTACCTAATCCATATTTGTATAGATCACACTTAAATGTATAGGCTATATTAAACCAGCTGCTTACTAATATGTAAACCTATAGTCAGGCTACTATTTTTGTCTAACCCAGGTTGTTGTTTGTATCCAATCCTAGGTTATTTGGTCTACTATATAAAATGGTAACCCAATAATGTATAATCTTATAGCTAGGCTATCACTTACTGTAATTTAGGATACTGCCTAACCTGGATTATTTAATTCACAAGGGTATCGTTATGTAAAACACAATTGCCTTAGGATACTGCCTAATCCAGATTATTTAATTCACAAGGGTATGGTTATGTAAAACACAATTGCCTTAGGATACTGCCTAATCTGGATTATTTAATTCACAAGAGTATCGTTATGTAAAACACAATTGCCTTAGGATACTGCCTAATCCAGATTATTTAATTCACAAGAGTATCGTTATGTAAAACACAATTGCCTTAGGATACTGCCTAATCCAGATTATTTAATTCACAAGGGTATGGTTATGTAAAACACAATTGCCTTAGGATACTGCCTAATCTGGATTATTTAATTCACAAGGGTATGGTTATGTAAAACACAATTGCCTTAGGATACTGCCTTAAGGCTAGGCTACCATCTCATCTGATACAAGTTACTATTTTCATCTAGTCCTAGATTACATAGTTTAGGAAAATGATTTACAGTAAATCCCCTGTGTTCATAGTCTCACTATTCACAGACTCACGTGTTCGTGGATTTCTCTGTGGAATGTATCTACCCATTATTCAGGAAAATTCGCCCACATGCAGTATTTTTCACTGAGAAATATTTACTAATTACTGTATTTTCATACTTTCATGACTAATGCACTTTTTTTATAAAACTATTAAAATACTCAGGTATAAGCATTTTTAGAGTTTTTTTTGTGTTTATCAAAATAAGCAGTTCTAAGTGTTTTTAGAGGGGTTTTAAGTGTTTGCAGATTTATCTATTTGCAGGGGGTGTTGTACACATCCCCCGCGAATACGGGGAGTTTACTGTAGTCTAATAATGGGATGTTTTGTAAAAGTTTATCACTTATCCTAATACAAGATACTGCCTAGTCCTGGGTTATTTTAGATCATGCTTAAGTATACAGGCTATATAAAGGGAAAAATTCTGTAGCCTGTTTATCAAATTCTAGGGTCCTTGGTACAAACTAGGCTGCTGCCTAGGACTATTAAAGAATATATCTAAAAAGGTTTTCACTTACCTTAATTTAGGTTAATACCTAATCCAGGTTATTTAAATCACCTTTAGGATATGTAATCCTACGTTATAGGCTACAGACATCATCTACTATAGTCTTAAATTATTCAACTGAAATTGCTAGGCTACCATCTCATATAGGCTACTGCCTAGGCTATTGTAGACATCATTATCTGAAAGGATTATCTAAATTAATTATAAATTGTGGCACCTTTCTTTAGTTAAAACTTCTAAATAGAATGATCAAAAATTCAAATTTTTTGGCCTTTCACAAATAACAGAGAACGTGAGAGAGCTCCTGACCATGTGCTCTGAAAACTGAGTCCAGTTTCCGGCTTCTGTACACAAAATAAACACTTGTTCCACAGTTTAAACTAACAATTTTTTACTGGAGCTTAAAAATAAGCACTTAACTTTCAAGTTTAGGTGTTTCCATGATTCTCACTGATGAAAAAATTTCAAATCAGAGTGATTTTGTGAGGAGGGCTGAATTGTCGTGCGCATTACTTTGACTAGTAGAGGGTGATGGGGCTGGTCTTTTGCCTGCCCCGGTCGTGAACAAGATGGCAGACGCGCATGAGCAATAATCACTTACAGTTTTTGACGTAGGAAAGACTGGATTCCGCTTCACTGAAGATAAGGGAAAATGCCCTCCTATCTTTGATTCAATTATAATTTATCATGTGTCATAGTATTTTCATTACAACACAATACCCGGCTACAAGATCAGGCTAAAAGATATTTCTTTGATACTAGTCTAGTCACCTTGGAGCGCTGGCACACCAGGGGGCTTAACTCCTTGAGGATGAAACAAGCGACTATGCTATCAAAAATAGGTTATTTCAGGTTCAGATTGGAGCAACAATCTCAGATGTATTCAACCAAGAAGAAGGAGTACCAGGAGGAAGTGTTCTGAGTGTAACTTTATTCGTCTTAGCAATCAATGGGGTATCCAAAATAATTCTCCAGATATAACATATACCCTTTTTGATGACGACCTTTTTCTATATCTTATGCAGCAACAAGGATGGTAGTGGCTGAATGCCACCTTCAGCTGTGCATTGATAATTTAGTAAAGTGGGCTGAGATGAATGGCTTTAGGTTTTCAGCTAGTAAAACAGTAACCATGCATTTTTGCTGTATAAGAGGATTCCATCTTGATCCAGATGTGTTCATACATGGGCAGAGAATCCGCTGTGTTGGTGAAACAAGGTTTCTTGGGTTGATTTTTGACAGCAAGCTGACTTGGATTCCACTTCTGAAGTATATCAAGACAAAATGCTTGAAAGCAATTAATGTGCTGAAAGTTCTGTCCCACTCTTTGTGGGCTGCAAACTGAACTCAGATGCTGAGATTATACATAGAGTTAGTCTTTTCAGAATTAACATGTGTGTGTGAAGTGTACACCTCAGCAAAGTTCAATAGCCTTAAAGTGCTTAATTCAATCCATCATGGAGGAATGAGATTGTGTACAGGAGCATTTAAATCATCTTCCACTGAGAGCATGCTTATAGATGCTGGTGAGATGCCCCTGGATCTACATTACCAATGTCTGCTGGTACGGAGATGGTACATATTTCAGAGGCTCCCTAAGTCCTTAACCAGCATTTGTATTAGAAATGAAAGGCATTTCCAGTTCTGTGAAAATCACCCCAAGTAACCTCTACCAATTGCTTTTAGAGTAAAACATCCCAAGGAAAATGATTTTACCAGCTAGGTATTCTGTTAGCCCACCAGGAACTTTACAGACGTAAAATTCTGTAAATATTTTAATTCTACGAAGGCATAAATGTCTAGTGAGGCAATACATTCAATATTTTTAGATCATTCCTCGCAACCTGATAACTCCATTGCAGTTTTTACAGATGGCTCAAAGTCAGATGCTGGCATCGGCTTTGGAGTGGTCTTCCCTGATGGAGAAAGAAACGGGAGATTATCTATTTTTACAGCAGAACTGCATTCAATTTTAAAGACCTTAAAGGAAATTTTAACTCAGAATGGAAATGGTTTTACAGTCAACCTCCAGTAACCGCAGGGGATAGGGACCACAAACACCACGGCAAATAGCTAAAATCCGCGAGTACTTGACATCCCCCTTTAAAAATGCAGTAATTCAAAGTATTAGCTCCGTGCCAGTTTTTACCTTGGAAACTGGTTTTTTCTCCACTTTACAGCATCTGATAACATAGGCGAGTGTGTTTGTTGGTGGCCAAGTGTCATTTGCCTCCTAACTGTACTCAACAGTAAGGGGGACTGTGGGAATCCGGGGTTCTGGGTGGGGGAAAACAGAGAAGTGGAGTGGACATGTTTACGTTACGGGGACACTGGCTGGAGGGGAAAACGAGAGGGAGCCATATGCAAAAGGGAGGGAGCAGCTGAAAGGGTGGGGGTTAACGAGGCAGGGAAGGAGAAATTTCCTCACGTACCCCAAAAGCGGAGTTAAGTGGGGAGCAGTGCAAGAAGGTGATAGGAGGTAGGTTGCGTAAGCGGGAAACATGTTGAGAACGAGTGCGGGTAGAAGCGTAACACTGGGGGTGGGGGGAGTGAGGGAACACTGCCTGGTGACAGAGACGAGGGCAAAGATTATGGCCAACAAAAAACAAACTTCACCAGCTTTACCAGAAGCCGTAAAAGTGGAGAAAAAACCAGTTTCCAAGGTAAAAACAAGAGCAGGAAGGCACTAAGCACTGGCTGGAAGGAGCAATCTGGCAGGAAAAAATAATTTGCCAACAAAAAAAAAGTTGACACCAACAGAAATAGCTGGCCTTACCCTAGGGACCAGGAGGATAGAGATCGGCCACTGCTTTCAAAAATGTGGAAGAAAACCAGGATTTCTGGAACAACAGTTTGTAAAAACTACACCTCTTCCAGCCCTTCTTCTGTGCTGCACCGTAGGTCCTGCCACACCTAAATGCCCTCTTCTGCAGGTCGTGGCGGCACTACATCACGCAGTGTGGACAAAAGCACTGTGTTTTTAGCAGGCTGTGATCTTGGTAAAGCCTGATTAAGCATTTGTAATTGCCTAAGTAATTGGCAGAAAAG
This sequence comes from Macrobrachium rosenbergii, assembly GCF_040412425.1. Classification (NCBI taxonomy): domain Eukaryota; kingdom Metazoa; phylum Arthropoda; class Malacostraca; order Decapoda; family Palaemonidae; genus Macrobrachium; species Macrobrachium rosenbergii. The sequence continues at coordinate 2,454,643 of NC_089746.1, read as the reverse complement.
TTGCAGTAACTGAGATAGCAGTTAGCGCAAGACACTGGGAGTGTGCCAGGTTATCGGCGCAGACGAATGCGATGTGGACGGAAGGGATTCAGCCACTGTATTGTAACAAAAGAGCGTAAAATGTGTATGTTTTAAGGCGTAGACCTGGGTAGCAGATAAGGGTTGTGGTGGGTCAAGGGTGGGGTAGGATGTGGGGGTTTTGGGGCAATTGGGTGTTGGGGGAAGGGTTTATGAGGGACTTGGGGAAGGGGGAAACTTACGCGGCGGTAACAGGAATGGCTTTGTTGAAAAAGCTTCACGTTGGTTATGACAATAAAGCAAAGAAACCAAAACTGGATGAGAAAAATGTGGCTGGGCAAAATGTTTTTTTGGGGGTACAGATACGCTTTCGCCGTGCTTAGTACTGGGTCGGCGGGTTAAATGCATTTCGCCGTGTTTAGTAATGGGTTCGGGGAAATGGAATCCTGCTGGTTATGAGAAGGAAGCAGAGAAACGATACTGCCATGTGAAAAATGTGTGTAGGGAAAGTGCTTTCTTTTTTGGGTACAGATACTCTTTCGTCGAGTTTAGTACTGGGCTGGCGGGGTAAATGCATTTCGCCGTGTTTAGTTGTAGGCTAGGGGGATATAATCTCCCTGCGCCGTGTTCAGTACTGGTCCGGTGGGGTTACCTGTGTTGCAACAAGTGCGAGTAAGTGCAACCAAGAACGTTGAAACTTTCAAGAATAAACTAAAAACGTATGTGTTTTCTTCTTTGCTGTGTTAACTTATAGTTTGGTAGGATTGCATACAGGGTGTGTTAGTTTCATGTGTAGGGAAAACATGTTAACAAGTTATTTCTTGCCGGACGGGATATGAACCGTTCAAAACAGGCGTACCCATGCCCTGTCATGTGCAGGATGCGTATGTGAACCCCGGAAACTGGACACAGCCCCCCTAGTAGGGGAGCGTGTAAGCAACTTTGGGAGTTAACGTTCAGGGGGTTTTCCTCAACAGGGGGATAACAGCGCAACGTGATTGGTTAGATAAGTGTCTGGGGGGGTTAGCCTCCCATTCTCCGAGTTTCCTCAGTAAGGGAGTGAGGGATGAACCAATGGCTCCCCAATAAATGTTCGGGAAGACAGTAGTAATGGGAGGGGTTGCCTTTGTGTTGGCTCATTTAATGTTCTTGTTTGTTCACTGTTTATTTAGGGGTTTCTCATGTCTGCGGTGCCGTAAAAAGTAAATTTTGGCCGGTTTCTCATGCCTCGTTGTCTACCCCACCCATAACCCCACTTTCCCTAGGGGTCCCCAAAATTGTAGGGTAGAAACAAGCGGGTGAGCCGTTACATACCCAAATAACACTGTCCCGGGGGTATATCCCCAGCGTATACCCCTCCCATAACCCCGCTTTCCCATTGGGTCCCCTACCTTGTTGGATGAACTTTAGGGGTTAATTAACAAGTTAATTACATTTGTCGGACAAAAATTAAAGGGAAATCCATAATTAGCAACACAAAAACTGTTAGAAAAAGTCAAGTTAGCAGGCCATCACTGCCATGGAGCTACTACTTAGTTCTACCAAAAATGCTTATAACTGGCTATTTAAATTGTTAAAAAACCAGACCCCCTCTAAAAATGTTTATAACTGCTTATCTTAATAGTCCAACACCAAATGTATACCTTAAACTATCATCCCATACAGAATTTACCTTAAACTATCATCTAAAACACTTTAATGTTATTTCAGAGTCATGTTACAGCATTACCCTCAAAAATATATGGCTTCCAGCTAAGAGTGAAAACTATTCAGGTTTCCCCTCTGTTAAAGTACATCCATTTTCTCTCATACTTTAAACTATCATCCTTCACATAATATACCTTAAAATGTGAACTAAAACACTTAAATATCATTTCAAAGTCACCTTAAAACATTACCCTTAAAAATATATGGCTTACAGCTAAGTGTGAAAACTATTCAAGTTACCCCTATTTTCAAGTACATCCATTTTCTTTCATACATTATTGAAGCAGCCCCATTTTCTTTGTACAGTACATGAGGAAATCCTGGGAAGTTAAGTACTGTATACATTACAGTACCTTAATATTTAATATGCATTGAAAAGTAAATACATTTTATGGATAGTTTGCTGTTTTCTTTAATATTAATATTTGAAAATTAGTAAAGCATTTTTTATCATAAAAATGTACTTATTCATGAAAATAGCATGAAAATAGAGTAATTAGTAAATATTTCTCAAAAAAATCTGTGAATTACTGAATTTTTCACTAATAATTTAGTGATAAGTTTCACAGAAAAATCTGCAAATAGGTGAAGCTGCAAATCGTGAACTGTGAATAAGCGGGGGTTGACTCTTCCATATATTGCGACTCGAGAATTGTTCTTCAATCGTTAGAATCTTTTAACTCTATGAACCCACTGATCTTAAAGATATTGGAATGGCTGCATTTAGTGAAAAGAAGAGGTAAAGAAGTGGATTTTTGCTGGGTCCCTTCCTATGTTTGAGTGGTTGGGAACGAGCAAGCTGGTCAACTTGCTAAGTCAGCAGTCACCTCCCCAGAACCCAGAAGATGCCAGCCACCATATTGGGATGTATATCATCTAGTAGGTAAAAAAATTGAAAAGCTTTGGCAGTCTGTATGGGAAAATATTGCAACGAATAAAAAATGTGCAGTGTTATGTCATCAGTGTGTCCATGGTCATATCCCTATATGCCAAGGAGGCAAGAAACAATGTTGTGCAGGCTAAGGTTTGGACATGCAAAACTCACTCGTGTTCTTGATGTCAGGTGAAAATCCTCCATTTTGCGATGACTGGATTGTGCCCTGGACTGTGAGACATTTGCTGGTCGAATGCCCCAGTCTTGGGAATCTGAGACATAGGTTCCTGTCCCAGGGACATGACAAAGGACATTTTATCCTCACTACAAGTCTTGGTGAGGGTGGTTATTATAAAGAACAATTATATATCTTTGTGAGGGATGTGGGCCGCCTCAACTAATTTACACACTCAGTATGTATACATAGTATATATGAATTTACAGATATGATGAAATATATTTTTAGGTATTTCCTATAGGAAACCCCTTGTAAATTTATTTATCTTTTTAGTTTTCTATTTAATTATATTACAGCACCAGTTTTAGTAGTCATAAATCAGTCGTTGGGATGGTGGAGACAAATGGCTCTATTTCCCCAGAGCGAGGGTACAGTTAGGCATTCTTCTTCTTTTTTGTTCGCTTTAATGTTTTTTTCGAAAAGTGTGTAGGACGGGCTGATGAGAAAGCAAAAGTTGCTTGGTGGATTATCAGGAAAGCACCTTATTCTTTACCTAATCTTTTCCTTGTAGGCTTTTCATAATTTCTTAATCCATCCTGACTGCCCTCCCCCAGTTGTTGTGGCAAATCTGGCGGGTTTCTTATTTGCCTTAAAAGGTGTGCTGGCTCCACCTTGCCAACCAGTTGATTTTTATGTGGCTGTTGTTATTAGTCTATTTATTAGTTTTTATACTAATTTTATGTTGTTAATTTTAATTCCTTTGGTAGACATTGAGCTTAACTCTGGGCAAGCATAGTACTTTGCTCAAATATTCAGGGTTTAAGGTCAAGTTTTCTTGATCTCCAGAGTTGTACCCATAACTACTATTTAATGTTTTTATCTGAGAGACTTTTTTAAGTGCTGCAGTAACAAGTCAAAGGTTGAGTTTTTAATCCCAGGGTTTGATGACCCTGCCTTTATTTGTTGTCACAACATCTCACATGTACAACATATTTATAGTCAGAAAAACTTGGAGTAGGTTCCTTGAAGTTCTATGTTTTAAGATTTTCAGTAAGGTCTTTAATGTTTATGTATTTGCTGTTTACCACAATCCAAATATCAAAGATTCTATATAGACTGTCTCTTGGAGAAGATTAGTATGGATCAATCACAGGAGTCAAAAGCTTCATCTGTTGTATGTGGAGACTGCAATGCAAAGCACACAGCGAGTGACTTACTTTGGATTCCACAGATCAACATGGCTAGTCTGCTCTTTAGTCCTGTGTATCCTCTGATTTTGTCCGACTAATTGAGGAACCCATGCATATGTGCCAGCTATTGTCAAGTCCAAGGTTTGCCAGTACATAGGCACTTCTGATCATTGCACCATTGAGATGGACATATCTGTCAATCAGTGTATTAATAGTGCCACCATTGGGAAACAGTCTGGCTGAAATCTAGAGCGAAATGCGATCGCATTACAGTATTGAAGCTTGTCAGGCACTTAATATTTCAGATGCTATATCAGATCCACATCCCAAGATGAAGTTAAATGAAATGCTGATGATTATTTTGGTAAGGTATGCCCCTAGAAAGGTCATCAAATTCAGGACAAGTGACCAGTCATGGTTTGATGATACATGTAGACGAGCTTACCGTGACAAACAGACCGAATTCAACTCAGAGACAAAATCGTTCACATTAGAGAAATTACAATAATTCTTTGAAGAGGAAACTTGAAGGAATTACTCAGCCTCATCTGAGGTGGACCAAATAGGCACCATCTGTCTGTGCATCAGGCTCATCATCCATCCCACCACTACTGACAGTTGATGGTGGATTGGGTCATAGGTTTCAGTAGGAGTACGGAAGGAGGAGACTACATCTTTCTGACAGAACTCCGGCAGTGTGTGTTTCCATTCCTCTCTGAGCAGAATCCTTGTTTGGGCCAATACTCCAAAGCAGTGGATTCTAGAACCTACTGGGTAGACTTCTCTGATGAAGACAGAGTCTTTCCTTGGGAGAGATGTCACTAATATTGGACATGGAGTGGATGTAGCCACTGAAATTGCTCCTCTGAATCTGGAAGCTCCAGGAATACAGTCATCTGCTTTACATGGGAGAGACACCTCAAATGAAAATCTTGCCTCTCCCATGTAGCAATCAGATATTGAAGGGGACACTGATAGGGTCCACCCAACCCCATTTGAAGTGTGTCTGCCTTGTATTATTATTATTATTATTATTATTATTATTATTATTATTATTATTATTATTATTATTATTATTAGTATTATTATTATTATTCAGAAGATGAAACCTATTCATATGGAACAAGCCTACAGGGGTCACTAACTTGAAATTCAGGCTTCAAAGAATATTAAGGTGTTCATTAGGAAGAAGTAAGAGGAGGTAAAGGAAATACAGAAAGAAGAGACCCCACTTATTAAAAAAAAAAAAAAAATTAACAAATAGTTGAAAATGTACTACAATGCAAGGAGAATAGTATTAGGGTAGTAATGTATTGCACCTTCGCTTGAACTTCTGAAGTTCCAATTGCATGACTTCCTCTGGGAGGCTGTTCCACAGACCAATGGTGTGAGGAGTAAAGGACCTCTGGAGCTGAGAAGTTTGACAGTGAGGCACATTTACTGCATATGGGTGATGCCGTTCAGCGAATCTGGTTGCTCTTGGCAGATAAAGGGGCTCAGGGATCAGTTGTGAATGTGAAAGATCTCTTTTGAAATACAACTTATGAAAAAGTGACAAACAAGAGACCAAGAACCACTCTATCTAAAAGAGAAAAATCCTTGGCAGAAGCAGACATCCACACTAGAGAACAGTATTCTAGTAAAGGGAGTACAAATGACCTAAAACTGGTTGTGTTGATTTTATCTCTGTTATAAATATATGAGGCCTCACGAACAGTACCTAACTTTCGTGCGGCATTTACTGAAACTTACATTAGATGTTTGTAAAGTCCCCGCTCAACGCGTCCTCTATAGAGAACATCCTGTTTTTTGCGGTGCCTTCACATCGACCTAGGGTCGATCAGAATATATATTTATCACTATAATTGTAAATTGTATATATACAGGCAGTCCCCAGTTAACGGCGGGCTCGGTTAACAGCGATCCGGTTTTATGGCGCTTGTCTAGCGACAAAAATCAGCAATTTTCGGGGGCCGAAAATCGCCGATTTCCGTTTATCGGCGCCGATAATTGGGTACTGGCGCCGATACATACCTAACAGAGGCGCCAATAATCGAAAATCTGCGCTTTTCGGCGCTGATAACCCCTGAAAATCGCCAAAAAAAGCGCCAAAATCACCAATTTTCGGTTAGCAGCGATTTTCGGTTATCATCACACCCCCAGAAACGGAATCCTGCCGATAACTGGGGACTGCCTGTATTGTCTTTCTAAACAATCATGCTTTATGTACAAGTAACGAATTACTTATGTTATGTGTCAGACATTATTGATCACTATGTTTTCTGTATGAACCTGTCCTGTTTTTGGAAAGAATTAGTTTGACCTCAGGTCACCTGTAAATCTTTGTACCCGCGGTCTCTGTGAAGTATGCAGACGTCCGTATCCCGCTTTATAAGCAGCTCGCTTCATCGGCAAACCAGCAGTACTTGTCTTTCTGCTCATTATTTTGCACCTCTCTCATGTTTCTCAAAAGTTAGATGTGAGTCGAAGGTTACACCTAGAATAGTTAAAGCTTCAGATTCGTTCAGCAAAGTTCCATCTGCCTGAAGGGGAGGATGGGGTAGAAAATCTGTACAAGATCTGCTGATCAATAGTGTTTTCGTTTTACTGGAGTTCAGCCTCGTACCCCACCGACTACACCATTCCCTGATCTGGTCCATGTCGCGATTGAGGCTGAGGGGAGCTTCATTTCTCAAAAGTGGAGACTTCACTACACCCACAAGTGATGCATCATCGGCAAACTAGGCAATCTTGTTTTCCAGGCCAAATATCATGTCACTTGTATCCACTAAAAATAACAGTGGACCAAGAACACTGCCCTGTGGAACTCCAGACAGAAGTGGTGATACGACTGCCTTTGCTCAGTCAGTTCATGCAGGCGTCCCAGATAGGGGAATTCTGCTTGCTGTACTTTAGAATTCCAGGAGGAAGTCATGAACAGTATCAAAGATGACCTTGCTGCTGAGCATCAGTATATCAGAGATGCTATCCATGATTCCCAAAAGGAAATCAGGTCAGGCCTGGATCCTTAATTAGGTGTAATGTGTAAACATTTTTCAGCCTTTAAGTGAGAGGATAGAGAGATTGGACGGTCTGCCTAGTAAACGATTGGTTCTATCACCAAAAATCTTAGGTTATGGGAACAGGGTAATAAAAATCCCAAGCCCAAAAAGAAGTTGAATCATTTATCTAGATCCCAGTTGAAATCAGAACGGGTGTTAAGAGACAGCCTACCCAACAATAATACAGTCAGTTCAGACTATAAAACCTCAAATCAAAATGTAGTATGGGCACCAGTATCCACTCCTGATGGTACTGATAACACTTGGCTTGATGCCTCAGTATGCATCCTTTCACCTGAAAGGAAAACAATCATTGTGATTGAACACTTAAGAGTTTCGAGACAGTGCAGCTTTTCCTAATACTGAATGGTGCTTGGTCCCCCCTTCAATTGGAATTCAGCAATAGTCAAAGGAGATGGTTATCCTGCCTATTAATATAGCAGTGAAAGCCATAGGGGCAACTTTTCCCATTTTAATGGAAAATATAGCACTACAGTACAACAGTTTTAGGAAACCAATACCCTTTCTGGGTGGCCCCAGCCTTCTGTCCCTTCGCTTTTAAAACAGTCAGTCATGTGAAAACAGATTTTTAGAATATTGTGGTGACTGGGAAGCAAGAGTTAATGGTAGAAATAAAGTAATTTTTCTCTGCCATCCCAGTATCTGATAGTTCTCCAAAGGAATGGACACCACTTGTCCTTCCTTTTTATAGGAATAAGTTCTCTTTGGGACCCCTATGAGAAAAATCCTAGACAGGACAGCCATGGCTAAATTTCATGCTAGGCTTCACCTCCTTAACAATGTAACTTCTACTACTATGCTGGAAGTAGCTATTAGAGGGCTTCCAGATTCTTCCAGAACAATGTTTGCTGCAGTAGCCAAAACTCTTGTGTGGACCCTATGGGGGCACTCTATAATTTTCTGGAGTCTCACGTTACGGCTTGAAAGAAAGCATTGGGTAGGCTCCAATATGTTGCTCCCCAATGTAACCTTGGTATTATATTCTTCCCCCTCCTGCAGGACCTGTTTGAAGAGCCTTTCGTCTCTCAACTCATTGAAGGAGCCTGACAACAGAACTGCACAATACTGTATATGCTCTTCTTGGAAAAGGGGAACCTGGGAAACAATACACCCAAAAGTTTCCTCTTCCTAAACCAAAGAAAGCTTAGTATGATTTGGAGCCATACAATCCTCCAGTCACTACTAAAGCCCTCCAACAACAGAAGAGGTGACAACAGTAGCAGCAGCACCCTTGCAAAGTGGACAAAGATGCTCCTACCAGAAGAAAGGAAAATCAATTTCTGGACTGCCTATTAAAGGCATGGGAAGACGTGGAGCCCAATAGGATTTGCATGGTCAGTGGTTGTTTTCAGCATCACATGCAGTGGAAGTGGTCCCCTTGGGAACACAATGTTATCTTCAGCAGGCTATGGTGGAAATGGTCTCACCCTCTTCCCTTTGTAAAGGGGATTTTCCAAAACCCAGACCCATCCTTTGAAGAATAAGTGCTGTAGGCTGTTTGAACACATTATATGCCACAATTTTTGGAAGACTACGGGCGCAAAAAGTATGTTTGCTCATACTGCAAGGGACCTGGACCATCTTTATAGACCTGAAAGACATACACTGGCAAGTCCCTATCACCATTCCTGTTTGCCCCTTCCTAGGATGTCAGATGGAAGGAAACATACAAATTCAAAGTCATGCCTCTCAGAATAAATATTGCCCCAAGAATCTTTAACCCTTCACCATTGTCGTCTTTTACGCAATAGTAATAAAAGACCGCGACGTACGCCTATCGTCTTTCATCACTCCTCGAAAAGCAGAGCTGTTTTCTTCAGCTTGGATGGGTTTCAGGCGTAGTATCGTGTACGAGAGAGGTGCAGAAGCTCCACCCACTATTCATTCTAGCCAATGAGTGTCCGATGGTCGTCGTGGACGTCATATTCATATGGGATATTATAAGGGTATCGTCCAGCAGCACATGTCAGTGCGCCTCAAGCTGTTATGTATGAAACATTGTCACGATCTTGTGAGTAAACCATTTGGATTCGAAGGCTAAACTTTTTCTCCTTTTGATTGCAGTTATTTTACAGTTTTTTTTTTTTTTTTCAGTATCATGATGTCAGATGATAGTATTTCAGATCCTGGGTAGGAATACCTGCCAGATCTGTCAGATGATTATAGTGATAGTTGTTATAGTTGCTTAGAGGATGACAGCGACACAGAGATTTTAGAAGACATTGAACCCATTGTCGATGAAGGTTGGCAGTTCATAACAGATCCATTTTGTGACAAGCGCCCAGACCCACCCCGATTTCACGGAGGGTGACAATGGGATCTCTGTTTGCACACCTGACTTCACCTGCCCACGAGATGCATTTTGTTTCTTTTTTTGTGATGATGATATTGACAGACTGTGTGAATGGATGAATGCTCGGGCAGAGGAGTATTTTTCACAGGAAAGTGTACTATGTTTTTTGAAAACTTCTTTCATTTTTTTTTACAGTAACGTAATTTTTATTATCATTATTTTTTCTACTACAAGTTGTAGTAGTAGTGGTATTACTGTTGAATTTTTTTATTATTGTTATTATTATTATGATTATGATTATTATTATTATTATTATTATTATTATTATTATTATTATTATTATTATTATTATTACCAATGCCATAAACATTCATTGCTGTATACTAACTGTTTCTGTAAGAAAACTAGTATATACTGCTATTACTACTAGTACTATTTTACTAATACTTTACTACATTTTCTGCTACTTTATTTCTACTACTTTACTACTATTTCTATTTCTGCAATTATTTTTTCCACTAAATATTCCTCTTTTTATATATATATATATATATATATATATATATATATATATATATATATATATATATATATATATATATATATATATATATAATATATATATATATATATATATATATATATATATATATATATATATATATATATATATATATATATATATATATATATATATATATATATATATATATATATATATATATATATATATATATATATATATATATATATATATATATATATATATATATATATATATATATATATATATATATATATATATATATATATATATATATATATATATATATATATATATATATATATATATATATATATATATATATATATATATATATATATATATATATATAGCCAATGTGGTGAAAAATATTCATTGGTATGTACACAATGTTTTCACATAAGAATATAAATGAAAAATATGAATAAAAGAAAGTTTAGTGAGCAAATGATGACTGATATACTAGGCATTTGTCTCATGCGGTATGCAAGCGTTATCGGCAGTGCAACAGGCCAGTGGCGAAGGGGGTTAAAAAATTAACAGCAATAGTTGTCTAGGAGTTGAGGAAAGAAGAAATTCAACTGGTGGCTTGCATCAAGAGGATGGTCTTATGCTCAGCCCTCTCAGTTTATAATGTTACCTATCTATCTTAAGCAAGGAAGTGGTACTTGTGAGCAATTCACCTTATGTTGTCTCTCAGTGTAATAGCAGACACTGTCAAGAAGCATGGCAGCCTTGACTGAAGGGATGTTGGACAAACACTTCTTTCAGTTATTGCCAGCGTTATACCACATCCAGAAGTGGACCTGTTTGCCATATGAGATAGCCATCAACTTCCAGTATTTTTACAAGGCTGGACTAATGGAGAACAATATACCTCTTTCCTCCATTGTCCCAGATTTCAAAGGTTTTGAACAAACTACTAGCTTTTAACGGAACTGCTTACTTAGTGGCCCAAAATTGGCCGAACGGTCATTGATTCCTTTTGCTTCAACACCGGGCAAGAGAATAGATTCCATTACTGTACCGTCCGTTGTTCTATCCCAGACAGGAGGAGGAAAAGTCATTTATGCATCTTCCTTCTGAGCCTCGACCTTCAAATGTAGAATTATTTAACCTGTTAAGCACCGCCAACAGCATATCCTAGTTGCCCACATCCCATATTACACCGCCTTCAACTTAGTGACGTGATCTCCCTCTTTCAAGGCTAGTGCCACACTGATCAAGCTCAGAAATACCCTTTACTCTTATACAAATTGTAGGAACATCATTTGGTAACACCATGAGCTAAATTAGGGGTAAATGGCAACTTTTTTTGTAGTGGAAAGACAGTCTGACAGTGAACATATACCTCTCACCTCCCGCTGCGCTTTGTGCGTTCAGTGGTCAACGATTGATTTCTTTTTGTTTTGATCCTATTTATCCCCCATAATGAGCTTTCCAAAGCAAAAGAAAAATCTTTTGCCTGAAGAGATAGTATCACTACTCGATGTACAGTAGAGGCTAATGATGACAACGAGACTCAGAGTAGCTGCTCAGAAGCCTCTAACATAGACTGAATAAGGTTTATCTAATTTTGAAGAAAATCATAATTTACGTTAGAGCATCGCATTGCCAAGTGACTTGAGAGTAACTGATTAGGAGAAGAGTCCCTTTACTTTTCAGTCACCCAAAGCTGTGAAATTTATTGTTGAGGATAAGGAAAACCCTGTGGAGTTTTTTTAGAAGTTTTGAAGTCAAAGTCATGGGAGCACATTGTAACAGTAACGAACAGATTTACCAACCAGATTATAGATGAATAAATAGAAAGTTTGCCTACAATATCATGTGCACTAAAATGGTATGAAACAAATGTAAAGGAAATGAAACCATTTATTGCTCTACTGGCTCTGTTTCAGGGAATGGTATATGAAAGAATTTTTTCCCTTTTATGTTTCATGCTTGTAATCTTTAGGATATAAAAATGCAAAATAAATTCTTTCATCTTTTCGTATACTACATTATTTATGATAATAATATGTTTATACAAAAACAATATCAGTGTAATAAAAGAACACATAAAAGCATAAAATTGGCATAGACCAAATGACTGCTCTGCAAGCCAGAAAATGTGATTGATACAGGAGCAGCTGTCTCCCATAAGTGACGCTTAACGGGCTAATGTAGTCTACCATGAAGATTATTGACTTAATAATATTGCTGGTTACCTAGTGCAAAAACTATGAACTTTATGTGACAGTACCAGTCCATATGGAAAGTGTGGTTAGATTACCTCTATGCTGAGAGCCCAGTCAAAATCTCTTTGGAAACATTTCTACATTTTCTTATGTATCTCTCTGAGGACAAATGCCTTGTTATTACAACTATCAAGGCATACAATACAGCATTGTCAGAACCTTGCTTTATGGTTTTGGAATTAATTCTAATATAGATATTGTAACTTCCCTTCTCCGGTCTTTTGCATTACAAAGGCTGGCTCCTGCAAGGCTTCCCGTTACCTGGTCCCTGAATAAGGTTCTTAGACTCCTGTCACCCCCTCAATGCAGTAAGCCCAATACAACTACAACTCATATGCTACAAAAAAGCAGTTGTCTTGACTGCTTTGGCATGAGGTGCTCAGATTAGTTTTTTGGGCTCTCTTAGACAGGGTGGTCATCAGAGGAAGTACAGTGCTCCCCCACTTTTTGCAGGGATAGGTACCAGAACCCAACATCGGAAATGTAAAATCAACTAATTGCAAAATGCCCTCTAAAAAATTTACTTAAAACTGCTTATTACTGCCAAATACAATTTTCATTAAACTGAAATGCATATAACTGTTTATTTTCAAAGTTCACTGCCTAATTTAAAGTTCAAACAAAAATATACCTTAAATTATCACACTAAAACAATTTAATATCAATTCAAACAAAAATACACCCCAAACCATCATCTCAAAACACCCTAAGTCATCGTAGATTAGTACCCTTTACAACTCTTACTCTAGTATTTTGCCCCTAAAATGCTTATACCAATGATTTACTAATTTTAAAATATTAATATTAATTAATGTAAAACAGCAATATATCTATAAAATGTTTACTGGAATACAAATTAAACAAATTTTGAATACAAATTAAATAAATTTTGAATACAAATTAAATAAATCAGTCATACAGAATGTTTGAGAACTAATCAAGTTAACCCTGTATACATAAGTATAGATGTTTTCTCTCATAGTAGTGAAGTTGTCCCATTTTCTTTATATATTGGTAAAAACAATTAAAATTATCACTAATTCACTTTTTTTCATAGAACAACAGTTTATTCACTAATTACTGTACTGTATTTTTCATATTGTGTTTGTGACTAAATAAAGATTTTTATGATAAAAATAATTTAAAAATATTTTACACTGAAGTAAAGTTATCTACAAAATCCGTGAATTAGTGAAAGCTCCCCCATGGAAATGTGAATAATGTACTCCACAAAAATCCATGACAAAATGAAGAGGGAAGAAGTGAAACGCAAAAAAGTGGGGTAGCGCTGTATTCCTTAAACACTATTGCCATGAGCTCAAGCAAATTTAGCTGCACTGTTTGTTGATAGGTGGTAAGGTAAGTTCCTGATCTTTGGCGGAAAACCAGGAGCCTTCTTGACATGGTGGTCATGCTGAGATATCACCGAGGAAGGCGCAATAATCCAGCAGCCAGACCCTGCATATTTTGGGAAGTCACCTGAGAACTAGAAGTGATAATTTATATATTGGTTTGTGTGTTGTTTCCTGTTCTTTGTTGCCAGACCTGAACGGGTATCTGGAATAAAGAGTATGGTTGATAACTTTGACTTCACCATGGACCTAAATTTTATCTGGGTTGTTGGGATTGATTTATTAGGAGCTAAGCCATTTCGTCACTTTCAGTTAAATTTTTTTGTAAAAATCAAAAGACAAATAGCAGCTGTACTATCAAAAAACAGGTATTGACATGGGAAAAACCTATTTTTAATAGCCACTGTAAGTCCTCAAACCTACTCACTTTCCCTGAAGAAAAATATATTGTTATGGGGTGAACATTTATCTTGCAGAGACCTGGATTGTAAGTAATGAGGAAAATGGCTAATGTAAGTGCTGTCAGACATCTGTGAGAGAGAATGATGAAGGGAAAAATGACATCACCTGCCAGGCAAAAGATAGAGCCCTTGTGTTGAGTCCTTTGTATTCTGTTGTTGTGCCATCAAGATTATTCTGGCCAAGATTAACTATAAGAGAAATTCTTTGAGATTAGTTGGTCTGTCTTATGGCCCTGGGCTTACATAAAGAGGGTTGACTCCTTTGAGGACTCACATTAGCTATCAAGAAATAGGTTTTCCTACATCAAGACCTGTTTTGTAATCTATCTGTTTATAAACCAAGAGATTCTCAACACCCCTATATGCACAGGATTGGGGACACGTTTCTAAATTATAGAAATGACTGTTGCTGTAAGGGCAAAAGTTATGGGATGAGAAAATGACCATGGTCTGAGTGTGTAATACTGTACTGTAATTGGTTTGTAGTTGCTACACTGCTGATTGGGGATTGTAATGAAGCAAAACTGCATTACAAGTAAAATGTTGGAAGTGTTTGCACAAGGAAAAATTGACAGTAATTATGGGCAAGAGTAAAGTAATGAGATAAATGGAAATCAGGAAAAATGGATAGTGTTAGTATGTTATTAAGTTTATAAGCTAATATGAATGGTGGAGATATGGAAGTGGAAAATTTGCAGAAGTTTGTAGGTGTAAATATAATAATAATAGTAGGATGAAACAAATGGTGAGTGACAGAAAACAGGCATGTATAAAAGATTGGAATAAGATACCTGAATTTTCCATGTAATTAGAACCTAGGTTGAAGTGTATGAAGGATGTTGAATAAAAATGAAAAAGGTGGACACTGTTGAGGTAAACTGACCTGTGTAGCATACAGAGACATACATGGTTAGAAGGTTACAGAGATGAAAGGATAGTTTAGAGCATTATTAAATGGTTTGGCCATTTGTAAAGAATGGCCTTTTACAGGGTCTGCTTAGACTCACTTTATAAAGGAGTGTAAGTTAACCCTCAGTTTTTTTAAATTTTTCAATGCTTAAAATGTTGACAAATAAGTAACTCGAGATCCTCTGTTCAGGAGTGAAATGATGTCCTGTGATTGGTTAGTGATATGACTATCAAATTAGTTAACTTTACATATAGTTGTATCATCTGAGTCAGAATTACTCTTTTTAGTGTAATTTGAGTAAATATTTAGTTCTTGTAAGGCAGTGATTTGTAGCTTCAAAGGAACAAGATAGTAAACATATATTTTGTGGAATGCATAAAGTTGCTTCTAAATGATATCTCTCCTCAGCTCTCTTACTCAAATTCTTTTCCATTCTACTTTTCCACATAACAAGGAAGCAATGGTTTGCAGTCCATGAAGGATGGATGATTTTGCTTCATTCTGACTTTGATCCAGTACCTTTCGTCTTTTTTTAATTTTTTTAGATAATTATGAGATTTTAAAACTTGTTATTGTTGCACCCTTTAGATATTTAAAGTAATAGTAAATTTTAGTAATTGATTCATTTTGAATGAGAAGTCATTTTTAAAAAGCATTTACTTTGATTTTAAGAGCTCCCTGATAGCAGTGCTTGAATTATAATTTAATGTCATAAATATTTTCCCTGAATATACATTAAAAATGTTTTTAATTTTATTATGTGATTGTTTTTCAGAATCTTGCCAAAGAGTCCTACTGAAAGTCGTGGTTGGAGTTGTAGTGGAATATACAAGATCTCTAGGTGCTGTTGGAGTAACTGTTCAACATTTCCCTGTATGAACTGGTTATAAATGCACTTGTTAGAACAAAGCAGTTCTATCAATTGCATCAACTACTTCAGTATCATGTACTTGCAGATTCAAAACCTTTAGTAAGTCACTAAAGCAATACTGAATTGTAGTATAGAACCCTCAATTGTGCACATGTGAGTGATAGACCAAATTTTCATTTTGTACATGTTTGTTCATAATATTTTAAAATTGAAGATTTATATTAACCAGCATTTGTCATTTCAAATGAGTTGAAATCAGTATCTCAAATACACAGGTTTTGATGTAGGAAAAACCTATTTTTTAGATGCTCTGAGTCATTAAAGGAGTTAAACTCATGGTTCCCCAGGTTCCATAAAATGGACCATTCAATCTTTGAAGATATCCCTTATTTGGTTTCAGCCAGAATTTTAGTGCTAGTTGACATAGTGATAGAATATAAAAGACTAAGGACAAGAGTAGCTCTGTCTCCTGTCCTACAATGATTACATAAATTTGATTTTTCTATCATCCTACTCTCAGAGATGTAACAACATCATGCATGTCAGCCATCTTTCTTTTTACATGCCAGGTCTGTGCAAGATAAATATTCACCTGAGAACTGTGCCTTTTTGTCAGGGAAAGTAAGTGGGTTTGAGGACTAACAGCTGCTTTACAAAAATAGGTTTTTCATACATCAGAACAAGTTTCGATGTAGGAAAAACCTATCAAAAATCAAGTTTTTGATAGTGTAGCTGCTGTTCAACCTCAAAAGAGCTTACAAAGTTGACGGGTGACGAAATGGCTTAGCTCCTAATAAATAAATCCTGACAACCCAGATATTTTTGGTCTGAAGTATAGTCACAGGTTGTCAGCCATTTTCTTTATCTTGGTACGCTCAAATTCAGTTTGACAATAAAGAACAGGAGACAACATCAAGAACCTATACAGTTGCAACCCTATAGTATCTGTTTGGGATAGTCAGACTACCCCCAAAATAGCTCAAATCTGCAATTAATTAAAACCCTCTAAAAATGGTTATAACTGCCTTTTTGATAGTTCAAAACACCAAAAGACCCTCTAAAAATGCTTATACCTGAATATTTTAAGTTTTATCAAAAATGAAATGAAAATACAGTAATTTGTGAATGTTTCTCTGTGAAAATACCACAACAGGCAAATTTTCCATGAATAATGTGTATATGTGTTCCACATATGTACACAGGTGAAACTGTGACTCCAGAACCATGAATAGGCAGAGGTCGACTGTATATGCATTATTCTTTGTTGTTCTAACGTGACTTACCTAATAATGTTGGGTTGGTTGCTGGTTTATTGTGCATTCCCGGCAATACCTCAGCATGTCCACCACTCTCTTTGGCAATGGTGTTTCAGAATTTTTTTCCAAGGTAAATTCAAAGGTTATCAACTGTTTTCTTTATTCTGGATACCCAGTAGGGTTTGGCAGTGAAGAACAGGAAACAACACAAGAACCTATATATGTACTCTTCTTTGTTGTTTAAAGTGACTATCCTAATAATGTCAGGTCTGGCTGCAGGATTATTCCAAATTCCCATGGCAATATCTCAGAATGATCACCACCCTCATGGTAATAGTGTTTCAGAATTTTTGGTTGTAGGTAAAGTCACAGGTTATCAAACAATTTATTTATTCCAGATACCCACTAGGGTTTGGCAGCAAAAACAGGAAACACAAGAAACTATATATGTAATATATAT